>NC_054542.1:8396472-8412490 GCF_017654505.1 Polyodon spathula
CCCACAGGTTTATAAGCAGAAGCAAAGTTATTCACAGTCCCATAATTCCAACTGGATAGCTACACACTGCGAGTATTTGAGATCCCCCATCGCATCCAAGTGGTAAAGAATCATTTAAAATGTTTATTTGATTATTATTATTTCTTCAGAAGATAGCTGGAAATGGTACCAACAAAGAAATGGATATCACCCTTTGTAAAAAACAACTTCCAAGTCATCGAAAATAATTATGTATCGTAGACTTGGGATGGGGATGGTTTTGCATTGCATTTCCAATTTCGTTTCCATACATTTCCAATTTCCAAATATCTTTCCAAGCTGAAAACTCCTTTGTTGTTGTTGTTCCACCGTCCAGGTGTAGAGATAAGCGTCTTTAAAAAAAAAATCCTGGAGGAGTCTGTAGATGAAACAAGGTCCCGTGGAAAGTTCTGTTAAAAAAATAAGTTCTTAACAAAATATACCCTCTGAAGCTTAAGACAAAACAAGGCTTTGTGGTGCATAGTGCTCTGGTAATGTCGCTGTCTCTCTCTGGGTTGAAGAGACAGAAAGCCTCTCATTTGCAAACGTATCTTTCCACAGTCCTCTCGCATTTCTTGCACGTCACGTAGCAGCACCAGTGGTATTTGCAGTGGCACCTCTCCACCAGCTTCTCCGAGTAGGGGTTGTAGCCACGGCCACAGCACATCAGGTCACAGCTGTCACTGCCACTGGAGGTCTTGTTACACTGCCTGGACAACAAACAAGAAGAACAAAATAACATGAAATACCTCGCCTTCCACAGCCAGTTCAGCTGAGCTTTCAGGGTCATGCAGACCCTTGACATTGGATGACAGCTTACTCCAAGACCGCCAGGCCTCTAGCTGGGTTTTTTATTTTATTTTGATTAAACCTTGCTGTCACGTGGTTCCAGTTAGTCCCTTTCTCCACCACCATAATACATACACCCACACAAAAATGAAACTCAGCCTTGGGGAATGTGACCGTGGTATCGCTATCACATTCCAAGTTGTCTATTATTATATCTGTGCAGAAACCAGAATAAATACTCTTTTTTCAAGATAATTGATTCAAAGAGTTAAGATGAGGGAACAAGAAGCTACTTTTTTAGGAAAAGTCGCTTGAAATCGAGTTCCAGGAGCCCGGGAGACCTAGTTTGATTCACTTTTATACGCAAACACTAGACTAGATCAAATGTCTATTTTTCAGGTGTAAGTGGAAGTTTCAAGAAACCGGTGTGTGCTTGGCTTGCATGTCACAGAAGGGCTGTCAGACTGTTTGAAACAACACAATTCTGATACAGAATTCTGATACCTTTCCATTACTATATCAACTGAACTGGGTGCTGCAAAGAGGCACAGTACCAGCAGGAGCTGCAGTGACACACAGTAACTGGGTGCTGCAAAGAGGCACAGTACCAGCAGGAGCTGCAGTGACACACAGTAACTGGGTGCTGCAAAGAGGCACAGTACCAGCAGGAGCTGCAGTGACACACAGTAACTGGGTGCTGCAAAGAGACACAGTACCAGCAGGAGCTGCAGTGACACACAGTAACTGGGTGCTGTACCAGCAGGAGCTGCAGTGACACACAGTAACTGGGTGCTGCAAAGAGGCACAGTACCAGCAGGAGCTGCAGTGACACACAGTAACTGGGTGCTGCAAAGAGACACAGTACCAGCAGGAGCTGCAGTGACACACAGTAACTGGGTGCTGCAAAGAGGCACAGTACCAGCAGGAGCTGCAGTGACACACAGTAACTGGGTGCTGCAAAGAGGCACAGTACCAGCAGGAGAGTGACACACAGTACACAGCAGCAGGAGCTGCAGTGACACACAGTAACTGGGTGCTGCAAAGAGGCACAGTACCAGCAGGAGCTGCAGTGACACACAGTAACTGGGTGCTGCAAAGAGGCACAGTACCAGCAGGAGCTGCAGTGACACACAGTAACTGGGTGCTGCAAAGAGACACACCAGTACCAGCAGGAGAGACACAGTACCAGCAGGAGCTGCAGTGACACACAGTAACTGGGTGCTGCAAAGAGGCACAGTACCAGCAGGAGCTGCAGTGACACACAGTAACTGGGTGCTGCAAAGAGGCACAGTACCAGCAGGAGCTGCAGTGACACACAGTAACTGGGTGCTGCAAAGAGACACAGTACCAGCAGGAGCTGCAGTGACACACAGTAACTGGGTGCTGCAAAGAGGCACAGTACCCAGCAGGAGCTGCAAAGAGTGACACACAGTAACTGGGTGCTGCAAAGAGGCACAGTACCAGCAGGAGCTGCAGTGACACACAGTAACTGGGTGCTGCAAAGAGACACAGTACCACAGTAGCTGCAGTGACACAGCAGTACCAGCAGGAGCTGCAGTGACACACAGTAACTGGGTGCTGCAAAGAGGCACAGTACCAGCAGGAGCTGCAGTGACACACAGTAACTGGGTGCTGCAAAGAGGCACAGTGGAGCTGCAGTGACACACAGTAACTGGGTGCTGCAAAGAGGCACAGTACCAGCAGGAGCTGCAGTGACACACAGTAACTGACACACAGGGTGCTGCAAAGAGGCACAGTACCAGCAGGAGCTGCAGTGACACACAGTAACTGGGTGCTGCAAAGAGGCACAGTACCAGCAGGAGCTGCAGTGACACACAGTAACTGGGTGTGACACACAGTGGGTGCTGCAAAGAGGCACAGTACCAGCAGGAGCTGCAGTGACACACAGTAACTGGGTGCTGCAAAGAGGCACAGTACCAGCAGGAGCTGCAGTGACACACAGTAACTGGGTGCTGCAAAGAGGCACAGTACCAGCAGGAGCAGTGACACACAGTAACTGGGTGCTGCAAAGAGGCACAGAGCTGCAGTGACACACAGTAACTGGGTGCTGCAAAGAGGCACAGTACCAGCAGGAGCTGCAGTGACACACAGTAACTGGGTGCTGCAAAGAGGCACAGTACCAGCAGGAGCTGCAGTGACACACAGTAACTGGGTGCTGCAAAGAGGCACAGTACCAGCAGGAGCTGCAGTGACACACAGTAACTGGGTGCTGCAAAGAGGCACAGTACCAGCAGGAGCTGCAGTGACACACAGTAACTGGGTGCTGCAAAGAGGCACAGTACCAGCAGGAGCTGCAGTGACACACAGTAACTGGGTGCTGCAAAGACACAGTACCAGCAGGAGCTGCAGTGACACACAGTAACTGGGTGCTGCAAAGAGACACAGTACCAGCAGGAGCTGCAGTGACACACAGTAACTGGGTGCTGCAAAGAGGCACAGTACCAGCAGGAGCTGCAGTGACACACAGTAACTGGAATAGAAATATAAGGTGCACTGTGTTTCCAAAATAGAAACATTCAGCCAGTTTACAAAACATACTGGGAGAGAAAGCCCGTGTCTCCATTTAATCCATAGTTCAAGGAATCAATTCAATTGATTAGTTAGCTATTTTCTTTTCAACCAGATCAGTTCTTTAGGAAGCTTGACTTCATCTTGTTGCAATTATGTCCAAAGTGTATTTTCTGTCTTAAAGCTCAAAGGAAGCTATTAAGCAAAGTGCAAGACACAGCCCAGTGAGAGAGAGAGAGAGAGAGAGAGAGAGAGAGAGAGAGAGAGAGAGAGAGGGAGGGAAAGAGAGAGAGAGAGATTTCTCATTGAGGTTGTAGCAATAAGACGCGTCATTGATCCTTGCTAATTAGTACGCAGACTGCATGGATAACCTCTGCCGGGATGGCGTGACCTTCTCTGTGCACACTGAAAATTCCAGCCCTCGGGCTATCCCCCAGACCAGAGCAAGAATTCCCAATCTGCTGCATGCAGACAGTTCAAAGTGAAAGCAGCTCATCTGTAGCCCCGCTCCTCACAGCGCACATCACAAATCACCCTCCACCGACGACACACAGCCAAGGGACCACCCTTCAGCGTATCCCTCATCCTCCTATTTATGGATCCAATGTTTGTTCTCTAAGGGCAAACGATCATCACAGCATGCGTACAGAAATAAAGACAGATCATCAGGATGACAAACATCTTGATGTGCTTCCTCCCTCGCGATGCATTCACTGAGCATTTGATTGGGAGTGCTTCAAAACAGACGTGTCTACTTAGATTTCAAACGAGTAGCTGTCCATGATGAATTAATGTTACTGCTCCTTTCAGGCTTTAACGAGTTCAGTATGAAATCAGCAGGGAATTCGGGATTGCTGTACAGAGGTTATTACATTTGAATAAATCCAGTGTTTGCTGCTAGCTTTTCTCCGAGCTATCTGTAGGAGATATGATGTGTGTGTCTGGAGGGGGAAGGCGGAGGGGGTGTTTGAGTTATCTAAACGGTTAACAGCTGCATTACTAATCCTGTTGATGTTTTCTCTCTATTGACCGCCACATTTACAGCACTAAAAAGCAAGTAAAAACACACCTGAAGGTGCTATGCATTCGATCGAATTACAAGTTTGTGGCTGGCGGTAATTAAGATAGACTTCATGAATTTTAAAGAACCTGCGAAGTGGCAGAGACAGATACAATACCACACTGGGACATAAAGCTAACCCCAGGAGATTAGAAGGGTGGCCAGCTAGCAGTCCTGGATTTCTGCATAAGAACTCAGCACAGGGCCCGTGTTTAACCCACGAGCAACCTTTTTTTTTCTTTGTTATCACATAAACTCCCTTATATGATACTGCTAACCCTAACCCCGAACCCTAATCCTAACCCTAACCCCTATATCTCTATCTCTATCCCTAACCCCTAACCCTAATCCTAACCCTAATCCTAACCCTAATCCACCCCTAACCCTAACCCACCCCTAACCCTTTTTTTTCTTTGTTATTACATAAAACTCCCTTATATGATACTGCTAACCCTAACCCCGAACCCTAATCCTAACCCTAACCCCTATCTCTATCCCTAATCCTAACCCTAACCCTAACCCCAACCCTAACCCTAACCCACCCCTAACCCTTTATGAACATCTTCATGTACGATATTTCTTCTCTGCAGCACAGTGCCTCTCACCTGTCCTGAGTTCCTAAAGAGCCGAGCTTCTCGTTCCTGCTGCAGAAGTCTGGCGAGCTCTGCAGGTAGACCAGCTCGTTCTCCTGGACGGGCCGGATGTCGATGTCCTTGGGAACCAGTTGCTTGCGGGTGCCCATGGGCCGGTGCACCACCTTGGTGGCAGACAGGTACTTGGTCTTCAGATCCATGGCGATGTCCTTGAGGTCCTGCAGGCCCCTCCAGCAGGTCCTTATAGAACAGGAGCCAGAGACACCGTGGCACTTACATTTCATCACCAGAGCATCGTTCAGAGCCTACATGCAAGAAACAATGACACTGAATTAGAAATGAAAAAGAACTCAGCGCCTACATGCAAGAAACAATGACATTGAATTAGAAATGAAAAAGAACTCAGCGCCTACATGCAAGAAACAATGACACTGAATTAGAAATGAAAAAGAACTCAGCGCCTACATGCAAGAAACAATGACACTGAATTAGAAATGAAAAAGAACTCAGCGCCTACATGCAAGAAACAATGACACTGAATTAGAAATGAAAAAGAACTCAGCGCCTACATGCAAGAAACAATGACATTGAATTAGAAATGAAAAAGAACTCAGCGCCTACGTGCAAGAAACAATGACACTGAATTAGAAATGAAAAAGAACTCAGCGTCTACATGCAAGAAACAATGACATTGAATTAGAAATGAAAAATAACTCAGCGCCTACATGCAAGAAACAATGACACTGAATTAGAAATGAAAAAGAACTCAGCGCCTACATGCAAGAAACAATGACATTGAATTAGAAATGAAAAAGAACTCAGCGTCTACATGCAAAAAAACCAACTAGAAATAAAATTACAGAGTACAAATACAAAATAAAATAAAAAAATGAAACAGTGCATGGCTTTGAATTTAAGTGCAATATGACCATGCATAAAGTTGACATTGGAATTTTTGTAGGAACACTTGGGATCAAGCTTCATAACATAACATGTGGTACTTATTTTCACTGATGATTTGTGCTGTGCTTCAGTAATAAAAAGGGTCCTTTTTTTAACTCATTGTAAGAATTTGGTTCAAAAGAACAGCCGGATCAAAGGAAACGTCTTATTGAATTATACTGAGACTCTAGCCCAGGCTGCTGATTTCCAGAGAGGGCTTTGCGCGCTTACCTGTCTGCCTACTTCGCTGTTGTGTAGGTGCATCAGTTTGTTAGCCTGAGACCCAGACTTCTTCACCTTCATCTTCATGGCAGCATCTGAGAATTTGGAGCCCATGACCAGGCCGTAGTGGAGGTTGTCGGCACAGCCCCCCCAGCGGTAGCCTGGCTGGGGGATCTCTCCTGGGATGGGCCCACAGGAACAGCCCCGGAGGTCCCCGGAGGTGCAGGCCCTCGCGATGGTGTGGCTGATAGCAGCGGCAGACAAGGCATACACAAATGCAGATTCCCTTGTGCCTGAGGAAATAATGAGATGCAATTCACACTGCAGCTGGACCTGCTCCGTGGCAGCAGCAGAAAAAGATGCACATTCTACTGTCTTATATTTTCTCATTTCAAAGGGGAAGCCTATTGTTGTTAAACTAATGCAGTTGATTTGGGGACTTGAGGGAAAGTAGTGGAGGCTGAGGAACTGATAGCAGAGGATTTACGTATCTACTGAAGGCACTGATAAAAGCTTCCATAACAAGCTTTGGAGACCTTGTTTGTCCCATTTCTTCACAGTGCAGTAGCCTTGTGTTTGACAGCACGGTAAAGCAAGGGTGGAGCATATTGCATGTGCAGGGGATTGATAGGAAGAGCGACAGATGATAATAGAGCCAGGAGAACCACATCTTGGCTCAACGTGGGATACATCAAAGGAGCCCCCAGGCCTGTCCAAGCCCAAAGCCAATTGAAGCTGGCAACGCTTTTCAATTTCAATGGCGGGCAAATACTTGACAGGTGGAGACTGTCAAAGATATCAACCAGTTTGTTTAATTCTGTGCCAGAGCTTTGAAGTCTTCCAGAAGCGGCTCTGAGCTTTTCCAAAACCTGCCCTGGCTCTTGGTAACTGTCTTGGCATAGAACTCCCTTTGGCAATCGGAACTGATAAACACATAAACCCACTTAAGTTGTATGAGGTATTCAGCAGTACCCCAGCCTTGAAAAAAAACACATGGCAAGGTTCTGATTCAGCCCAATTGTTCCACTCCAATCAAGCAAACGGTATGGCTGGCATAGTGTTTGGATTGGGAGGTCAGATCCATAACATGGAGAGATCTCAGCCAAGACGGGCATCTAAACTGTGTGACTACTGTAGCAGCGTAAGAGTGGGATAGGGTTACACTGCACTGGATAAGAAACCAGGAAGAAGATGATAGAGCACAGACGTGGATGGTAAAGAGTGGTATCACAGACAAACAAAAAAGCATGGTAAACGTATAGGATAAGCATGGAAAAAGTGTGGAAAAGTGCGAGCAGAGCAGCTATTCCTCTGTAAAGGACCACTGTCCAACATACCTCTCTCGAGGTCTGGGGTGAAGCTGGGAACCAGCTCGATGGAGGAGCAGTTCCAGCGCATGTCTGAGAAGCTCTTCTGGCAGGTCTTCTTCACCTCCTTGGCTGCCTGAATGATGGTGTGCATCAACTCCAGGTTGCTGCGGCACAGCTGCACTTGTGAGGAGACCAGGCCCCCCAGCAGCTTGCAGTGCTGGGTCTGGTTCAAGAAGAGGGTTGCTGGGGTTCTAGCCAGGGCTCTGCATTGAAGGGAGAGCAGGTATCAGCGGCAGGGGATCTCAGTGGCAGTGCTGGCCCTTTTGTAGGGAGCCTGTGCTGAGGGTTGAACTATTTGTTGTTCCACCTTACAGCAAAAATGCAAGTGCTGGTGAGATAGAATTACGAGGCATAAAATGATACGCACCATGCTACTTTTAAAAATATATATACACATAATTATCTCCAGTGCCGAGTCAAGACAAAATCACAATGTTACATTTCTACACTGGGATCAGATTCAGTATAGACCATTGATCATCATCACAGGGTTTTCAAACCTTGAAAGCTCAATGCCACCCATTGTCAACTTTGCAATCAAAACTAATTCTCATTCCAACAGCCCCTTCATCAACCAGAGCTGGCCCACGAATAATTGTGCCCCCTCTGACTCTTGCTACTGATTGCGGGGATGCTCGAATGTTCTGCAATTCAGCATCCCCTTGATCTCTGCCTGTTCTGAATTATGAATAGAGGGTGCTGTGCCCACCCTGTGGCTTGCCTTTCTTTCAGTCAACCTCTTTTAACAGGTGTTTATTGCTGGCGCTGCATCTGGTTCAAATCGACCCTCACAGTATCAAAGCTGCAAAGCCCCATTTTCCATTGATCACATCTGTGCCTGTCTTTTAGACGGCGCTTGTTGAAATGTTATTCAGAAACAAGCAACAGCTTATGAAGAGCTGTGGTGGGACTGCCACAGACGCTGCACTTCAACTCACATCATAGGAATACTTTCCATTAACACACAACATGTCTTTTAACATTGTTTTATTAAATGAAAACTCTGCAGTGTGTTAGAGGACTGCAAAATGTGTCCAAGTTGTCAGCGTGCAAAGCACAGTGACTGTGGGAATGCGAAAGGCTCCTGAAGTGTATTCTGGTAAAAGCGCCCAGTTGTTTAAAGAATGTTTTTCAAAGTTAATTAATAAAATGAAGTTTGACATTCCTGAAACTGTGCTGAACGGCTGATGGTTTCATTAACAGTAACGGTAAAGGGCAGTTATATCAAACTGTATTGTACTGATAAAAACAGAAAGCAGTTAAAAAACCCATTCTTTAAACAGCTCATGAGTGAAAGCTGTGTGACTCGAGCCCTATAGTTATTATGAACACTATAAATGCATAGTGAAGCAGAGTAATAAACACAGGCCAACTGCAAATTCAGCTTACCAAAATCAAACACATTTAACACGATGAGCCAAATCCCTTTCTGTTTTGTAAACTGTGGAAAGCACACAATGCAATACTTACAGCCATTTGATTCCAGAGCAGATGTGTGATTGCAGCAGCAAAGCACACAGGACCATCAACAGGAGAATTGGGACTGCTCTCATTTTCCACAGCACGTGTCTCTCAGAAACGCTGGTGAACCAGTATAGGGTTGAAAGGGTCTGATTTTTAGCCTGAGGTTGAAATTGTGAAGGTTGAATGTTTCAACGGGCTTTCGTCCAGAAGTGTGTCTAGTCTGCTAATAAAAAAGTATTATATATATATGCATCTGGTTCAAATCGATTGATTATTACAAAATGTAAAAATAAATAAATACATTGCTATATAAAATTATCCATATTTCTCTGTGCTAAGATTATGAAAGGGGAGATATCACAGTTTAAAGAAAACATCCTAAGTATGTGAATAACAATAATAATAATAATAATAATAATAATAATAATAATATAATAATAATAATAATAATAAGCTGTGCCATGTATTGAAATTTAAAGAACTTTAGAACATGAGCCCCAATTTGCAAAACAATGATAGTTATTTTAAATCTGCAGTGCCCCACCAGTCTTTTTTTTTAAATATGTTTGGAAAGTTACATAACGATGCAATGATGGAGATGTGAAAGTTGAAGGAGGCATGCCCTGTAAATGCAATATAGATTATAATATTATTATACGTATTATTAAGTTTTGTTTTGAAGTACCATAGAGTCTGCAAACCATTCCGGTGTGTTCCTGTTTGGGATGAAAAAGTGTCAAGCAGGTTTCAAAGAGTCAGGGGAACTGCTAAAACTATGAACAAACTGGAATGCAAACAAAGCCTGGATATGCTGAGCACACAGAAGCATGAAACTTGCAGGAGTGTAATAAAACTTACACTCAAATAATTGTATATTATTATTATTATTATTATTATTATTATTATTATTATTAGTAGTAGTAGTGTTATTATAATAATAATAATAATAATAATAATAATAATAATAATAATAATAATAATAATAATAATAAATAACTTACTCTATATTGTACGTTGCTTCTTAAAATGCACGTTGTTTAAGTGTTATATTTTGGGTCAGGGGTCAGGTGAAAAGGTTGCACTAATTCCTAAGCTTCCAAACAGAGTCGGTCCTTTTTTTTTTTTAATTAGGGGTATCCGATGCAGCGAAGGGCAGCTGTGCGTTACAGGAAGGCGCGTATGTGTTGCGGATTGTTAATTGGGTCCCCCCCCCTCCCAACAGCCTCCCTCTGTTCGGCTGTCCCGGCTGTAGAAAATGCCAATCAGCAGCACTAATTAGAGAGGTGAGCGCTCTCCCCCCGGTGACCTGCCCTCGACTGCCCTTGCAGAAGACACAGAGAGCGCGACCACAGCATGCTAACCGCCCTGATCAACACGCTGCTAATACCAGTGCCATAGTAAACCACCACGACATAACTCATTACCGCACCGCATTCATCACCGCGGGTATTATACCATAGCGAGTGTTCTGCTATCATTTATAATGCAGCTGTGTGTGTGCGTGAGTGTGTGTGTTTTATCCATCCATCCATCCATCTATCTATCTATCTATCTATCTATATCTATATCTATATATAAAGGGATGAAAGAGTCTTATTTTTAGCCTGAGGTTCAAATTGTGAAGATATAGATAGACAGATAAAACACACACACACACACACGCGCATTATAAATTATTAAATTATATATATATATATAAACCTCCAGTGTGTTTGCAAAGGCACTTTCCCGTGACAAAGGCATGTTAAGCAGTGCTGTGTCTCTGGGATGTTTTAAGATGTATTTTACATTGCCGCACGTTTTATTTTGTTTTTGAAATATGGTCGGCTTTTTTATTCACCTGTATCCGATCTGTGACAAACCGTCGTGTCGTCTGTGAATTCCAGTCACTATTTCTACAATGTTAAACCCCGGTTTAATTGTATTAAAATATTTTCTTGAGGGGAAAAGCAACCTGAACCCGTTTGCAATGCCGCGCTACAGCATCAGCCCTATCTCCAATACCTTCTGAAGCACGTCGTTTGGAGAGTGATAACATATTGAATGAAACAGACAGCAAGCGCAGCAGCAGGGCTCGGGAGGAGAGCGCTACGCGGACAGCGGCGCGATATACATTAAGCTTTAGGGTAGGCCGATGGTAACGGGTTTGGTTTATACAGTATATCTAAAATGTACATTTAATACTTCCAAGAAAGCATTTTGGTGCGTATAAAGAATCTAAAACGACACGAAGAGCACTACAGTTTTACACAGACCTAGCGCATAAATGCCTCCTATAACTGAAAACATAGAAAACGACAACAAAATTCAAGTAACGGTAGAAATATCCATTCTGGGGACCATTTTCGGATGCACCCCGCTGCCAGTGTTAGAAAGCGTGTCACAAACAAAGCTATGCGCAGGCCTCTAGACACAGTCGCTTACACTGTAGTTATTATAGAATGTGATAGAACGGGCTGCGGGTTCCACATTCCAGAGCACATGACATCCAGTTTACAATGCCTTGGAATTCGTGCAGGGCTTTGCAGACAAGGCAGGAACCCGAGGAAACGCAGCAGAACCCTTCTGCGTGGACCGGAGCTGCGGGATGGATTCTAAAAATCAGCATCTGACAGTCGCGCACTCAACAAATACGATGCCACAGTACAAGCTGTATATGTAGCCTCGATGCAATACTTTGCATGGGAAATGCTTCACAGCATGCTGTCTACTGTCCAACACTAGCTGTGTGCCAAATTTTTCTTTGAAAGAAATCAGAACACAAGCTGTGTTTATGTAATGTTATGCATTCTAAATCAATATTTCTTCACAGATTTAGTTTTTTAAATCTGTAGTTTTGGCTACATGCTGCTGCGTCTTGTTTCTATGGCAGTCGAGTTAGGCAGGCCGGTAATCAGAGCAGTGCCATTTCATACCGGCTATGAATCTCAACACATAGAAAACGGAGCTGTGTCATCTCCGTGCGGAGGAAGACACCAAGGGATTGATCATTTTAAAACTCCGGTTTATTTTTTATTGAGACGTCATTAAAGCATTTGAGGGGCCGTTTGCAGAATTAGCAGTTACATTTAGACAAGGTCTCGATTAACACAGTTAAAGTTATCACAATAATATAGTGAAAGAGACCATTTAGATGCCAGTTCAAAATGCTCCAAAAAAAAAAAAGAAAAAAAATAGCCTGTCCTGAAATGAGGAGAACGGCGCTTAATGGGTTAACACGCAGGCGAACATCATTATACAAAATGTGCATTCATACGAACATGCATTTGGAATGGTGGTTATGATAGCGACTCACATTAATCGCTAATAGATCATGCAAACACATTAAGACAGATATAATCATTGTAATTACAATACCACATTGTAAAATGCATCGCTTTTCACAAGGACGGTATTTAATAATCTCAGTCGTTTCGTTTCTGCAGTAACGAGAACGCGACTCAGGGGCATCGCCAGGCTTCGTTCTGTTCTTCCCGGAGATATTTGTCCTGCAATGCTACCTTTAGTTTGTTTAGGTGGACGCTTACAATACATGTGCAACTTGCAATACACTTACAACATCTACCGGTACACATGCTTGTAGACAGTCGCCAATGTCCTAGTCCCTTTTCAGTGTAGCAGATGTGTCAGTGTCTTTCTCAATATGACTTGTCACAACAAACCAATACTGCATTGGTATGCATAGTTACAACAGATTGAACTGCAGTTTAACTGCGCTCTTGTGTTACTTTCCGTGCTGTCCAATAGTAATCAGAGACTGTCGCTTTCATAGCACGCTGTAAATGAAGTTTACATTTAAATGACACACAATCTCGAAATTACATTTATAGAACCAAACAAACGCAATGAACGATCAATGCGCTTCATGCAATACCAGTAATAATAACAAGTCTGATAGGTCCCTACCTGCCGTAGCCTCCCTGGGCTTGTATGAAAAATGTGCTGCTGTAATAAAGTGTGAAATGGTCCTTTTCAGAAGTCCGGCTTTGGGAGCTTGTAAATCCTGGGTACGGAGGCTAACGGGGTCGGCGGCGTGCTCACAGTCCCCCTGTCCAGGCTGCCGCAGTTCTACGCGCGTTGAGCTTCAGCGAGCAGTCGGTGCACAGCGCAGCTCCCCGGGGCGGTGCAATGTGTTTGACCGGCTCTGCGCTGCGGACCACGCTTATATTCAGCCTCAGCCTCTCTGATCTCCGCGGTGATGTCAGCCCTCATTTGCATAACAACGCGCTTCAGGATTTTAGACTTCAGAAAGAACTAATCATGCATGCTCGATCTCGCTTTCTAAAAACAAGAGCGTTTGCTTCACTGGATTTTTTATTGCTCTCGGGAACATCCCGATTTTTGTAAGTGATTCACATAAATAAAAAATTAATTTTACTGATGACTATTAAAAAAGGGCATGTAATCTATTAAACATCAGATTTGTATAAGAAATCTAATAATATAATATAATAATAATAATAATAATATAATAATATATTATTATTAATAATAATATAATAAATAATAATAATATAATAATAATATTTAGGTATTTCGTGTCTGGTTAAATCCATAAAGCACAGACCAATTAGTATTTTTTACCTACCAAAACGCATATGCACATGAGATTTACCTTGTTTTGCTTGTCTATATGGATTCATAATAACTTTGTTTCTTAAAATTACAAACACAATTTATGTGTGTGAGTTTAATGTATGGTGCTATATATATATATATATATATATATATATATATATATATATATATATATATATATATATATATAGCCAGGCGTTTAGACACCTGCTTTATTGGTTTATGTATTTATTTATTTTAGTGGTATTAATAATACATACCATTAAGTCAGGCTTCTTACATTATTTGAATCCCTGTTTTTTTAAAAACATAAAGATGCTTAACATGTGTCAAGTAGATAAAAAAAAAAAACCCTGATTAAATACTGTTGTGTAGTAATACAATCAGCCAGACTTCACATTTCCTTATTTGTTATCTATCTATCAATCTATCTATCTATCTATCTATCTATCTATCTATCTATCTATCTATCTATCTATCTATCTATCTATCTATCTATCTATCTATACGATTATATGAAAATAGATCCTATCCTATACCTGCATTCAATAATGGTAACGTTTAATAAATGTGCAGCGGTTATTGGGTGCAGTGGAGAATTCTCTGAAGCAAACTCTGCAGTAAACTCGTCTCGTCGCAGTTAACACACAACACGGTCCCAACATTGCATAAACGCGTTGTAAATTGTAATAGCTTTTCACGTTTCAACACACGCGATACTTAATGAGTTAAATATATATATATATATAGATATATATATATATATATATATATATATATCTATAAAAACTAACACATTTACAAGCTTTTAACACATTTACATATGTATCGAATTGTAAATATTCATTATGATGACAATTCTTAGTTATTTAACGTATTTCTTTTTAATTGCTTTTTAGATATAGATGCAAGCTATTCAAAAAATAACTTGTGCCATTCAGAATCGCTCCATTGGTCCAAAGAATGTGCATTTTCAGAATTTGTAATATTTTTTAAGAAACTGAAAGATAATTGACATTCATATTTCAACAAACGAAGCTTTACAGATGTGTAAGCGTCATGAAGCAGCTAATTGTTTTGTATAGGGAGCGGGTGTTTCTTGAACGGTGTGAGAGTGTTGTTAATAATAATAATAATAATAATAATAATAATAATAATAATAATAATAATAATAATAATAATAATACAGCCGCTACAGATAGCCTGTTAATATGCTGTCCATTGACGTGTCAGAGAGTCGTAGCCTGCTCTGTTTCTGGCCCTTTTCCAGGTTTTTCCACAGCGGTCTGGTTTATGTTTTGACAACATTATGGCGTCCCATATATAGCCCAGGTACTACAATAAAATAATAATCAAACAGCTGTAAATGTTTATTTTACAATCTCTGGGCCGTTCTCGTAGGAGCTGGAATCACAGCGAGGCAGAGACGCACACAACGCGCAGTTGTTGGAACTATGAAGCTGTTATCTGAAATCACACCGTTAATGATAGTAGATAATGGAGTCAAACTAGAACAGTACAGTCTATATAACCTGTGCTGGCAGATAAACTACATACTAAACTGCTGTCAGCTGGGTAATGTCATTAACGTATCGAAGAAGAAGAAGAAGAAGAAGAAGAAGAAGAAGAAGAAGAAGAAGAAGAAGAAGAAGAGAATGTATAGAATAAAAAATATACTTGAACATCTTGAGAATTAAAATTCTTTGATATTACAAATTTACCACAAATACTAATAAACCTTTTTTAGTAATTGTTCTTTTATGTATGTATGTATGTATGTAAGTATGTATTAAACCATGCATGTATGTATGTATATGCATGCATATGTCTCTGGTTTTACGTATGTGTTTTTTATTATCCAGGAACAGGGTAATTGGAAGCTGTCACCTCATTCTTCAGACATAAAGGCAGGCCAGTATTGACACTTTCACAGTGAAACAGGGCCACCCAGCCTGCACAGCCACATGAAGGCTCTCATACTGTAGCACATCAGGGCACCTATAGCTTGTGCTGCTGCAAATATGTTAATAACAGCAACACCCGAACACACAAAGCAGTCTTCTTTTACTGAAGTGAATGACAAGCTCTTTTGGGCCTGTCATCAGCATTATGTTAAAAAACCCCATCAGAACCATTCATCATTTCTGAAGGTTGAGCACACACACATGCTATTAGAGTCCCGCAGAGATACCCAAGACATCGCCCCTTTAACTGCAAGGCATACCGAAGAGGAGTGTGTGGCAGAAGCACGGTTAGGACTTGCATGCATTGTGATGCAGTGAGAGAGAGAGAGGTCAAGGGTTGAGAGCTGGCATTCATAGTGCATGTGTGCAGCTTTGCAGGTCCAGTTTCATGAAACAGGCAGAATTCATCCATGGAGGGCTTATCGTCTCAGTTTTGTTTTTTATTTATTACACATTATTCAAGTCTGACAGTTCTCCTGATATGCAAAT
>NC_054542.1:8412990-8462990 GCF_017654505.1 Polyodon spathula
TCAGCAGAGACGGTTTCTGTGGCACGATCGCGTATCTCCCCCCGGAGAGGATCAAGGGCAAACACAGGACCTCAGACACCAAGCATGATGTTTACAGGTTGGTCTCTTAGTACAAGGAGTAAGGTGCTGTGTGCCCAGCGGTGCACAATAAGGCTGTGATTCCTTGGAGCTAGCTCGAGGGGTTTCTGTCTGTGTCGCCACACTCTTGTATGGAAGTACAGTCTGAAGGAATGTACGTTTGTGCTGGTTGGTTTGTATAGCTGTTACAAGTCTCACGTCAGCTATAGATAATAAACCAGTCAACTGTAGAAGTTCATATAGAGGTCAAGGTCCACGACTACGACTGCTGCTGCTGCTACCACTAATAATAATCAAAGTTTTAAACGTATTCAACGTATTGCAATACATTGACTTGGGTGGGGTGTGCAGAGGGGTTAGCTGGATTGCAGTACATTGACTTGGGTGGGGTGTGCAGAGGGGTTAGCTTGATTGCAGTACATTGACTTGGGTGGGGTGTGCAGAGGGGTTAGCTGGATTGCAGTACATTGACTTGGGTGGGGTGTGCAGAGGGGTTAGCTGGATTGCAGTACATTGACTTGGGTGGGGTGTGCAGAGGGGTTAGCTTGATTGCAGTACATTGACTTGGGTGGGGTGTGCAGAGGGGTTAGCTGGATTGCAGTACATTGACTTGGGTGGGGTGTGCAGAGGGGTTAGCTGGATTGCAGTACATTGACTTGGGTGGGGTGTGCAGAGGGGTTAGCTGGATTGCAGTACATTGACTTGGGTGGGGTGTGCAGAGGGGTTAGCTTGATTGCAGTACATTGACTTGGGTGGGGTGTGCAGAGGGGTTAGCTTGATTGCAGTACATTGACTTGGGTGGGGTGTGCAGAGGGGTTAGCTGGATTGCAGTACATTGACTTGGGTGGGGTGTGCAGAGGGGTTAGCTGGATTGCAGTACATTGACTTGGGTGGGGTGTGCAGAGGGGTTAGCTGGATTGCAGTACATTGACTTGGGTGGGGTGTGCAGAGGGGTTAGCTGGATTGCAGTACATTGACTTGGGTGGGGTGTGCAGAGGGGTTAGCTTGATTGTAGGGCTGTGTAGCAGGATGTCTTTGGGGACGTCAGACCAGGAAATGCAGGACACAGTATTGTGTTTATTATAAAAAATGTACGGCATGCTCCTTTTTAAGCAGCTCTGCCGGGACTTGATTGCAGTCATTCAATTTGAGCCCAGAACAGTGTGCAGGTGAAGTGACTGTGACATCCCTTATCACCTGCGCCACACAACCCACACTATAGAAACAAACCAAATGCACCCGGGGACGCAGCGGGGTATCGCATCACAGGCTGGGGGGTGTGTGTGTGTCCTTCTTTAAATCAGCTGTTCCCAAAATAGTTGTCACCCCCCCCCCCCATACCTAAAATAATGGCATCATTTTAATGTTTTCACTAAACAGTCTATCTCTTCATTCATAGATGCTGTATATATTCCTTATAGCCATTCCAGATAGTACTGTTTGAGTTGCTGTTTGTGGGGCCACTGTGTAGAGATTTCGAATTGCCTGCTTGCTCTTACTCCAAGCTGTATAGTTGAGAGAGGGCATTTTGAATTCTAACCCAGTCATGCCCTTTCTAATTAGAAGGGCTGGTGGGGTCTGTTTAAAATGACCTCCAGTTGTCGAAATTCTTCACAGAAGGGTATCTGTCATCCCCAGTGTCACCAGGGCCAGCACAAATGCTCATAAATACATTCTAGGGCAGGGGTGGCCCACTCTGCTCCTGGAGAGCCACAATCATGCAGGTTTTCCGGGTCTAAATAATCAGTTGCTAAAGGAGTCCAGGCTGCAATGGTCATCCTGCAGCATTGCGTGATTCATCACAGCAATAACAAGTGTGCTGCAGGAGTGGGACATATGGTACAGTCGCACCCAGATCATGATGCAATGTGTGCCAGTAGTGCCAGTCACATAGTCAGACAGTCCACACATCCTGTATGAACCTGTTCCTCTGGGCCTCCATTCAGAATCCACAGCTCAGATCACACCTGTATTGTCACTGCCTGTGACTTGCTTGTCTCTCTGTTTGTTTGTGTTGCACTCAGGTGTGTCTTATTAAAGTCCTAGTGAAATCAGTTTTGACTCTGACTGCTATGCAGTGGGAGGCTTATTTACTTCCCTGCAGTAACTGGATTTTTTGTTTCCTTTCTAATCTGTTATAATCATGTGAAGTTGACACGCACACCTAAGTGTTTGTTGTTTTATTTTTCAGCTTCTCCATTGTGATCTGGGGCATACTGACACAGAAGAAACCATACACAGGTACCAGTGTTCCCATTATTAACACAAGAAACCATACACAGGTACCAGTGTTCCCATTATTAACACAAGAAACCATACACAGGTACCAGTGTTCCCATTATTAACACAAGAAACCATACACAGGTACCAGTGTTCCCATTATTAACACAAGAAACCATACACAGGTACCAGTGTTCCCATTATTAACACAAGAAACCATACACAGGTACCAGTGTTCCCATTATTAACACAAGAAACCATACACAGGTACCAGTGTTCCCATTATTAACACAAGAAACCATACACAGGTACCAGTGTTCCCATTATTAACACAAGAAACCATAACACCATACACAGGGTACCAGTGTTCCCATTATTAACACAAGAAACCATACACAGGTACCAGTGTTCCCATTATTAACACAAGAAACCATACACAGGTACCAGTGTTCCCATTATTAACACAAGGTACCAGTGTTCCCATTATTAACACAATAAACCATACACAGGTACCAGTGTTCCCATTATTAACACAAGAAACCATACACAGGTACCAGTGTTCCCATTATTAACACAAGAAACCATACACAGGTACCAGTGTTCCCATTATTAACACAAGAAACCATACACAGGTACCAGTGTTCCCATTATTAACACAAGAAACCATACACAGGTACCAGTGTTCCCATTATTAACACAAGAAACCATACACAGGTACCAGTGTTCCCATTATTAACACAAGAAACCATACACAGGTACCAGTGTTCCCATTATTAACACAAGAAACCATACACAGGTACCAGTGTTCCCATTATTAACACAAGACACAGGTACCATGTTCCCATTATTAACACAGGGTACCAGTGTTCCCATTATTAACACAAGAAACCATACACAGGTACCAGTGTTCCCATTATTAACACAAGAAACCATACACAGGTACCAGTGTTCCCATTATTAACACAAGAAACCATACACAGGTACCAGTGTTCCCATTATTCATTTTGTAAGACCACAGGGTCTCTTCAGTCTAAACGGTATGTGTGCATATTCTCGTTGTCATTTAACAGTAAATGCTGGGTTTGGTCCAGTTTTGAAGCATGTAAACGGTGGCAGTGTTTCCATCCCCCACTGTTCAGCTCAGTGCAGTACAGAGCATTGTGTTTCCAGCGCTGTGTCTTGTGCAGTGTGGAACGCCCCCAGTACAGTCTCATCTTTAACTGTGTTGTCATTGACAGGGGTGTGCTCCTGAAAACAGGCTGACACTCGCTAACACTGCGCTGATGTATTTAAGCTCACTTTCCATATTTGTACAAGTCTATTTTGGTCCCTGCCCTCAGGTTTGGTGTTTCTTCCTTTCTTTCGTCTTTTTTTTTTTTAATGCCCATTCCTATACACAGAAGCTGTTCCAAAAGGTTTGGATTTCACTTCTTGAGATGCAGTGCTACTGGGTTCACAGTGTGTTACTTCATGATTGCTAGATAGGACCCAGTTAGACGCTGTGGTCCTGTAATGCCTGCCCATGTCAAAGCTCAGCGTGCTCACCCCAGTTACAGCACCACACATGACTGGACCGTCAGAGACACAGAGCCTCTGTTTTTTGCAGCCCTTTCCTTCCTCGTCTTCTCTAGCTGCTGTTTTTATTTTTAGATGCAGTGTACGGGAGCAGACTCAATGCACAGTCCATGTGTTTGTATGCAAAGGGGTTTGTTCTAGGAGCACCTGTGGGTTTATTACATGGATTTAGTCGAATTCAGGGATGGGAATAAGGCTCCTCTTGCATAGCAGTTTCACCTGTTCCAGGTTTTGATACAAGCTTGATGAGCACACAGTGTATTGTTAAGAAGCCCAGGTGTGTCTTATTAAACTCCTAGTGAAACCAGGAGTGGATCACACTGCTGTGCAATGGGAATCGTATTTCCGTCCCTGTAATCTGTTTCGTAGTGCACTGCAGTTTGCACAGAACTTGGAGGTGAACTCCATGTTCTATTATCACCGCCCGTCAGGAGTGAATCGGTAGTGTGTCAGTTGCCGGGATACTGTTGCCTAAACAGGTTGTCCACAGGCTCACTGGTGGATCCATTTTCCTGTAACAGCCTGTGTATTACTGGAACTGTTATTCATTTTCTCTCCATGACTGTTGAATCAAAGGGGTGTTGTCAGGATTACACCCGAGGATTGTCTTTGCCAGTAAATCTGAAAGTATTTCTTTTTTTAACTGCTGTTGACAGCAGTCCTCACACCGAGGGACTGGTGAAGAGTCCCCCCCACCCCCCCACCCCAGGGTTCTCAGTCCTCCCTCCGAATAACCGAATTCATGGCTTCTTATCAACCACTGTTGTGCCTTTACATCCTGGCTTCGTCATTGCATTGTTACCTGTGCTGGCGCTGGGTTACAGGACAGCCCTGTAAAGAACAACACGATGAACCTTTATTATTGAACTTTTTCCAAGCTGTGCCTTTTTAACATAATAAAAAAATGTCTTTGTAAGTCATTTTGCTCAGTTTCTAAGAGCATTGATAAAAGCGCACAAGCTGCCACACATGTGTGCTGACTGTACTTCATTCATCAGGTTACATTGCTCTTGACCTTATAAAAAATTACCACATTTCTAAGTAAAAAGAAGTGTATTTTTTTATTTTTTAAGCTCACAGCCATGTGTTCTGATGAGCATCATCAGCAATATGTAGTTTAATGAAATAACTGCGGTGACTATAAAGTGCTCTTGCACTGTTTAACTGAGCTGCCATGCCTATACCTCCTGGAGTGTAAACTGCTTCCTCATCACAGAACGATGCGGCACATTCAGCTGGAGTGTAAACTGCTTCCTCATCACAGAACGATGCGGCACATTCAGCTGGAGTGTAAACTGCTTCCTCATCACAGAACGATGCGGCACATTCAGCTGGAGTGTAAACTGCTTCCTCATCACAGAACGATGCGGCACATTCAGCTGGAGTGTAAACTGCTTCCTCATCACAGAACGATGCGGCACATTCAGCTGGAGTGTAAACTGCTTCCTCATCACAGAACGATGCGGCACATTCAGCTGGAGTGTAAACTGCTTCCTCATCACAGAACGATGCGGCACATTCAGCTGGAGTGTAAACTGCTTCCTCATCACAGAACGATGCGGCACATTCAGCTGGAGTGTAAACTGCTTCCTCATCACAGAACGATGCGGCACATTCAGCTGGAGTGTAAACTGCTTCCTCATCACAGAACGATGCGGCACATTCAGCTGGAGTGTAAACTGCTTCCTCATCACAGAACGATGCGGCACATTCAGCTGGAGTGTAAACTGCTTCCTCATCACAGAACGATGCGGCACATTCAGCTGGAGTGTAAACTGCTTCCTCATCACAGAACGATGCGGCACATTCAGCTGGAGTGTAAACTGCTTCCTCATCACAGAACGATGCGGCACATTCAGCTGGAGTGTAAACTGCTTCCTCATCACAGAACGATGCGGCACATTCAGCTGGAGTGTAAACTGCTTCCTCATCACAGAACGATGAACGGCACATTCAGCTGGAGTGTAAACTGCTTCCTCATCACAGAACGATGCGGCACATTCAGCTGGAGTGTAAACTGCTTCCTCATCACAGAACGATGCGGCACATTCAGCTGGAGTGTAAACTGCTTCCTCATCACAGAACGATGCGGCACATTCAGCTGGAGTGTAAACTGCTTCCTCATCACAGAACGATGCGGCACATTCAGCTGGAGTGTAAACTGCTTCCTCATCACAGAACGATGCGGCACATTCAGCTGGAGTGTAAACTGCTTCCTCATCACAGAACGATGCGGCACATTCAGCTGGAGTGTAAACTGCTTCCTCATCACAGAACGATGCGGCACATTCAGCTGGAGTGTAAACTGCTTCCTCATCACAGAACGATGCGGCACATTCAGCTGGAGTGTAAACTGCTTCCTCATCACAGAACGATGCGGCACATTCAGCTGGAGTGTAAACTGCTTCCTCATCACAGAACGATGCGGCACATTCAGCTGGAGTGTAAACTGCTTCCTCATCACAGAACGATGCGGCACATTCAGCTGGAGTGTAAACTGCTTCCTCATCACAGAACGATGCGGCACATTCAGCTGGAGTGTAAACTGCTTCCTCATCACAGAACGATGCGGCACATTCAGGCTCATCCAAGGAGTTCTGAAAACAAAACAAAAGCACGAGCTCAAGACATTCTTGTGGAAATGCTTGTCTCCTCTCAGAACCAGTTTTGGCACTGATTTGGAGAGAGTCTGTTTGTGCATTTCTAATAAGCCTGTGAACCTCTTTCTTGTTAACAGAAGAAATCAACATCCTGCACATAATGGTGAAAGTGGTGAAGGGGCTGCGCCCGGAGCTGTCTGCCATCCCTCGCTCCCGACCGCAGGCCTGCAGCGGCTTCATCAGCCTGATGGAGAGATGCTGGCTGGACGCCTCCAGCAAGCGCCCATCCTTCCAAGGTAAGGGTCTTCTGACAGGGATGCAGAGAGCCGGACCGCGCTCTTTACCTGGGGCAGAGAGACGGGCCTCGCTCTTTACCTGGGGCAGAGAGACGGGCCTCGCTCTTTACCTGGGGCAGAGGGACGGGCCGCGCTCTTTACCTGGGGCAGAGGGACGGGCCGCGCTCTTTACCTGGGGCAGAGGGACGGGCCGCGCTCTTTACCTGGGGCAGAGGGACGGGCCGCGCTCTTTACCTGGGGCAGAGGGACGGGCCGCTCTTTACCTGGGGCAGAGAGACGGGCCTCGCTCTTTACCTGGGGCAGAGAGACGGGCCTCGCTCTTTACCTGGGGCAGAGAGACGGGCCGCGCTCTTTACCTGGGGCAGAGAGACGGGCCGCGCTCTTTACCTGGGGCAGAGAGACGGGCCTCGCTCTTTACCTGGGGCAGAGAGACGGGCCTCGCTCTTTACCTGGGGCAGAGAGACGGGCCGCGCTCTTTACCTGGGGCAGAGGGACGGGCCGCGCTCTTTACTGTTTATTTCAACCAATTAAACCTCCATCCAGGCCCTAAAACAATTGCATGCAAGAACATGGCTGGAACACAGACCTGCTCAGGAAGGAGCACTGCTGGCCACCCCTGATGCAGGGATTTAAGAAAGACTCCTATTGCATAGCAGTGTGATCCATTCCTGGTTTTACTAGGAGTTTAATAAGACACACCTGCGCTTGTTACCTGTACACTGGGGCTGATCAAGCTCCTAGTAAAACCTGGAATGGGTGAAACTGCTATGCAGTAGGAGTCTTATTTTCATCCTTGCGGATACAGATAGTAAATATTACTCTAATAATTTCCGGTATATTTTTTTTATATAGAATACTCTCTTTAAGGACTAAGGAAGAAGATTTTTAAAGGTGTTTTTATCTATTCCCGAGCGCTATATGGTGTTCCCTAAAATAAAGTTGTGTAATTATTTTCATGTTTTCAGAAATCACTTCGGAGGCAGAGGAACTGTGTTCTAAACCCCAGGAGGAAACCAAAGACATGCTAGATGAGCAGGACAGAGATCCCTGCCAGAGGCAAGATGCCAACAGCCAGGTACAGTAAGGGTTCACAATGCAATTGTACAGTTAACCAGGGATGTGGTATTTTTCAATGCTGTGATTTGTTTGAGAAGAGAATGTATACAAAGCCAAGACCAGAACTGGAATGAAACTGAAATACACATAGCTTTTTTGCAGTGTTGCATCCAAAATCACAGTTTCAGGGGTCCTTGACTGCCCCCCTTGGTAAAGGCACGGTCGCGTGGTGTGCAGGGTGAGTCGTACAGTCAGGGGAGCGCAGGGGTCCCTCAGTGTCTCCCCTGGAAAGGCACGACCGCATGGTGTGCTGGGTGAGTTATACAGTCAGGGGAGACAAGGTTCTTGGCTGTAAAGTCCTGATCTTCTCTGGAGATCACACAGGGAATGTCATATTGGCTGTAGCATGGGTTAGGGAGGCAAAATCAGCAGTGGCCTCACCATTCTACAGAGCATCTACTGGCCCATTTATGAAAAAATAAACATGAATGCTGTCAGCCTCTGTTGTTCTCTGCCTGTGAAATTAAATGAAACGACAGGGAGGGTGCGGCTTTGTTGTTAAATTCAGATGACGTCTGTGTTTAGGTAGTTGAATAGACCACACTCTCTCCCTCTCCCTACAGGAGATCGTTGTGGAGCAGATGGGGATGAAGTCCGCTCCGATGGCTGGTGACAAAGATTACAGTCTTTCTGAGCTTCTGAGCCAGATAGACTGTGGGATTTCACAAAGCTTCGGCTGCGTGAAGGAAAACTCTGAGTGTAAGGAGATGACCAGCAAGAGGCTCTCGGGAATCTCCTCCGTGGATTCTGCCTTCTCGTCTCAAGGGTCCTTGCTGCTGTCATTTGAAAAAGAAAACTCTTCCAGTGGTGAGTAAGAAGGGCAGTCCCTGAAACTGTGTACGCAGACGTGTTTAATGAGTGTGCAAATATAATCGGAAATAAAAATACAAATACACTGCATGGCAATGCATGTTAATATTTTTTTGCTGAAACGTGTTATAAGGATAAGATATATTGCATAAGTCACATAAAAATGAGAAGGTGTTACCATAGAAAAGATACGTATTCTCAAAGCACTCCTGCTTTAGTTTAAAGATTATAAACAGTCAATAATGCATCTTGAAATGTGCTCTACAGGATGCTACAAACAGTATTAAGGCATTTGATGTTGATGTCAATGATGATAATTATGATGAGGGTCTTTATGCAGCTGTGAAATGAAGTCCAACCCCTTCAGTAGATATTCCTTGAAGAAACGGTTTGAGCTAAATGTTATTACCCAGGTGTTGCATCCATGTAGTATTTTGCATCTCTACCTTCAGCTAAATTATTGCTGTTTTTCCTGTTTTGCCCGCTGGGTATTAGCAGCATGGCTGAAAGGTTGTTTTAGCTCAAGGGCAATGTGCTGTTCCTGTAGTAACATCAGCCTGTGTGTTCCTCTTCCTTCACCTCCTCCATTCAGAATCCGGGACTTTAGATCTGCAGAAGAAGAAGCTTTGCGAGGCCATCATGTCTGAAGACATTGCCAAACTGATGAAGATCCTGCAGCCTCAGGACGTGGACCTCGTCTTGGAAGACGGCCTGAGCCTCCTGCACTACGCTGTCCAGCTGTCCAACGACGAGGCTGTGAAGCTGCTCCTGCTCTACAACGCCAACCCAAACCTGGCCAACAGCCGGGGCTCCACCCCCATCCACCTGGCAGTGGAGAAGAGGCTGAAGAACATCACGGAGCTCCTGCTGGGGAGGAAGACCAATGTGAACGCCAAGGACGAGGACCAGTACACTCCCCTGCACTTCACAGCACAGAGCGGGGATGAGACCATCGCCAGGCAGCTGCTGGACCGGGGCGCCTCCATCAATGAGACTGACTTCGAGGGACGGACGCCACTGCATATCGCCTGCCAGCACGGCCGGGACAAGGTGGTGCGGATCCTGCTGAGCAGAGGGGCTGACGTGCACCTGAAGGGGAAGGACGACTGGGCGCCGCTCCACTTCGCAGCCTGGCAGGGCCACCTGTCCATCGTCAAGCTGCTGGTGAAGCAGTCCGGGGCCCGCGTCAACACCCAGACCTCCGACGGGAGAACCCCACTGCACCTGGCTGCTCAGAGGGGTCATTACAGGGTGGCGCGCATCTTGATCGAGCTGGGCGCTGACGTCAGCATACCGACCACCACGCTGCGTACCCCGCTACATGTGGCTGCCGAAACTGGGCACACCAGCACTTCCAGGCTGCTCCTCAAACACAAAGCAGACCTAGAGGCCAGAACTGGGCTGGGGTTGACTGCTCTGCATCTCGCTTCCCAGTTCGGCCATCTCCCGACGGTTAGACTGCTCATCGACGAGCAAGCCAACGTTCACGCCAAAGACCACGCCCACAGACCGGCTTGCCATTTTGCCGCTGAGGAGGGTCATTCGGAAGTCATAAAGGAGCTGGTGCTGTCCAGCTCTGAAAGTGTGAACCTCGCTGACAAGCAGGGCTTCACCCCTCTCCACCTGGCTGCCAAAGGAGGACATCTGCAGGCTGTCCACACCCTGCTTGCACACGGCGCCCTGGTGAGCTGCCAGAACGCTGCGGCTCAGACTCCCCTGCAGCTTGCACAGGAGAATGGGAAGACCTCTGTGGTGAAGCGGCTGCTGCAAACTGAAGACCAGATGGAGGAGAAAGTGTCTTGATCTTCGAACCGCACACGACGGGAGTATTAAATGAAAACCCAGACTGGATACCTGCGGCTGCCATGGCACGGCATGTTTAATCTGTCCTTGAGTTGGAAAGTGAGAACATTTCTTTTTAAAACATTGTTTTTTGCGTCAGTAGGAGCCGTTTTGAAGAAATAGAGGAAATCCCTGCAGTTTTATGCAAGGATAATGACGTCCTGTACAAGCAGGTGCAGTATTCGTGATGTACAATACAGATACTAGAAAAGCAGTTCTGGTCCAAATTTGAACCTTTAGCTGTAAATGTGCTTTCTCTAAACGAAGGGTTCTTTTAGTCTATTCTTGTTTTATCAAAAGGAGAAAAAAAGAAAGATTTCCTTTTTCTTTTAATTCTACAATAAAAACAAAGTTGTTTAAGATTTTGTTTAAAGCTGTCAGTATAAATTGTGTTTTTGCAGATGTTTTTGTCTCACGCATGTGTGATATTTAATATTGTTGTATATTTTATGATGCCAATGTACATGTTTTTTTTGCTTTTTTTTTAAATTACAAAGATATTGCACACTTTCACTTAATGGGATCTGGGGTCTAATGTTAATGACCAAAACAGCGCTCCCTAATAGTATTTCCACTGGTTGCAACATATGCTACTGTTCGGATCCGCGCTCCATAAGCCACAGTGCCTTCTGTGTGTAGGCAGGTGAGTGGCACGTTCTCCTTGTGAATCTGTGCTGGTCTGCAGTACTGTAGCTGCTCAACCTGGCGACACACATGGAGTGTAACTCTCTGACATGGAGAACGTGTTTCCAAACTCTGCATTGCCTGAACAGCACTTAGATCACCTGCACCAGACCCCCCCCCCTTCCCCCCCGCACAGACACCTGCACACAGTTTCATCTGTCTGTATATAATAACTGTATGCCATTAATAAACACGAATCGTTCTAACTGTTTGCATGGTCTTTCTCAAACAGAGGTTCTGTAAAGCACTAAAGTTCCCTGCTTTCACTGTAATATTCAGTGTATTGTTGTATTGTGAAATTCTGTCTTCAAGGTAGGAATACATCCTGGAGAAATTGACATGCCCCTTCTATTTCAGGATAAGTGAACCTTGACCATGAATGAATGTAGGAAATGGACATTGAAACGTGTTTGCTACAGACACCTTGTTTGTCATGAGTTATCAGATGATCTACTTCTGCAGGGTTTGGCCGTGTGCTACAGAAGCTGCATGTATAAATACAGTTTTATTGACACTGATCGTATTTTCAATATATATCTATATACCTATCTATCTATCTGTCCACATGTTCTGTTTTTTCTTTCCTGAGATGTCTCGAGGGAGCACAGGCCGAGTCACGCTCTGAGTCCCCAGCTTTCGATCCTCCTTAAAAGTGAAGCTCTTACACAACGTTCTCGGGACCAGCCCCCTGCCTTTCCATTCCTTCCAGGGACACGGGCCGGCCGAAAATCTGAAAGTCGCAGAACCAGCCCAGGTTATCGACTTCGTAAAAGAATTCCATCTGCCTTCCAGGTTCTGCAGCCCCCGGGATTTTAAAAAGACCGCCGAGACAAACCTCTTCTTCAGGAGCTGCACGAGAAGCTGTCCCGCTGGGGACGGTCTTTAGCAAGTGGACCTGGTTCTCTGGTTCTCTGAGAGCGGTGGCCCCTGTGCTTGCTGGGAATGCGTGCTCCCGGCACCTCATTGCTTTGCCCAGATCTGGCTCACAGAGGAATATTTTCATGGCCTCTTCCAATGAAGTGACTTCAGCCGTGCCTGTCAGCGGTCGAGCATCTCGAACGAGTTCCTCCCTCGGTTCTTTCACATTCAGATCAGCTGCTGCCTCTTTCTTAACCTTGAATTCAGGCTTGGGGCATTCTGGTCCATCCTCTCTGAGCTGGGAAGTCTTATTCAGGTCCTCCAGTGCACACTCTGAACTGCTGGATGAATCTTTCACAGCAGAGAGGAGGGAAGCAAACTCTGACAGGTCACTGTCCCAGACCGGGCTTCCCTGCTGTTCAAAACACTGACCTTGAATTCTGAGGAATCGGGGAAGGATCCCGTGTGGGAGGACAGAGGCTGTTATAATCGATGGAGCAGGAGTCCGGGGTTTGAGAGCAGCAGCCTGCGACTCGAAGGCAGCGCCCGGGACTTCCAGTTTTATAGTCTGGGTGCCTCCTGGTAACAGCGGTGCTGCGGCGCTCCCTGGCAGCAAGGTCGCCACGTGTCTCAATCCGAAATGCGTAAGGTCCGCTGGTGCCTGCAGGCTGCTGTTCTTCTCCTGGACGTGGCACTGGATGTAAGGCTCCTGCAGGGGCTGGAAGCTCGCAGGCAGGCTGCCGGTTCTGTTCAGGGGGTCCTGGTAGGGAGGCAGGTAGAAGGCAGGCTGTCTGGCGGACGGCTGCTGATATAAGCCCTGCTGGAGCTGGTTCGGGGGTACCTGGTAGATTACAGCGTGGTGGTCTGGCTGGCTGTAGTACAGTGGTTGCTGGGGAAGCCCCATCGCAGGCTGAGGGATGTAACTGTGGTGGTAGAGTGCTCTTTGGACCATGCCGCACTGCACTATTTGCACATTGGGGTCATAAGCAGAGCTGTGCAGACCTGAGAAAGAGGATGCAATGTGAGTGGATGCATGATTTGTTAATGATGATGATGATGATAGTAATAATAAGAGGGCAGAGTAGAAAGGATCTCACCTGCAGGTCCAGCGTGACATTGTTGGATTTGGAGAGAATAGGCTCCCTGATTGGTTGGGATCTGGAAACCAGACTGATCTAAAATAAAAGATTAATATTGACATTTATAAAGAGAAATGGAAAGAACACTATACAATCATGTTATTATAGAATGACATTAAAACATAGAAGATAAATAGAAATATAAGATAAATATCTAGATCTGTGTGTGTGTATATATCTATCTCAAAGGTATATTAAACATACCGAAACATTTCGCAAAAACTAAAACTAGGCAAGGGTGCAGCTGAAACGCCCCATAGCAGCGTTCCCTCCAGAGTCTCACCGGGTCTGAAGAATCCCTCTAGTGTCGTCAAGCTTGACGGTCTTTGGTAAGATGAAATTTGGATCTGGGCTCCCTCAGCAATTCCTGGGAAAGGGAACGCTGGTTCCTGGGAACACTTTCCACTTGTAAACCCTGAGTTACTGTGGCTCATATTTATTGCTCCCAGTAAAGGCTGCTGTCTGGTGTGTGTGCAGGTAATGTAGTAATAAAGAAAGGCTCTGTCCTTGTCACTGTGTTTCTGTGGAGAAGAGGTTCTGTTTGGAATAACAGAACTGTGGTGGACAATGGCCATTCGAAACTAGTTATGCAAACATTCTGACAATGTTGCTAAGCGCTTGCAGTCCCTAAGCTCTACCTTTGTGATTGGAAAGTGAGGTGTGTTTAGGGGTTTGCTTTTCACGACTGGGGGAATTATACTTCGTACCTATAAAGCATTTCTACCCCACATCCACTGGAATCCCTAGGGAAATGACAGAGGAACACAATGGGTCAGGGCTGGACAAAGCTGTCCCTTCCACGCCTGCTTGCTCTTCCAGCCCTGTGCTAAACTGACCCAACGAAGCCTCCATCCAGCCCTGCAGTAGTACATGATGTCATTGTACCTGTTAAGCAGTGTTCTCCCACTGAAATACATGTGGTGTGCACTGGACTACCTGCCTGTGATTATCGACTGTAGGATTGCCTGGTATGAGGAAGTCTCCCCTGCAGCCCTGCTTAATGTGTCACTGGACTTGACTCTGGACTCTGTGATGCTTAGCTGCTGTGTGTGCTCCCGAGCCCTGAGCACTGAGCTGTGACTCTGCAGTGAAGTGTAGAGAGAACCTGAGCAGCTACCAGCCCAGATAATCCACTGTGGAAAGAGGAGTAAGCCTTTTAATAAGTGAATTCCCTGCAGCTGCCGTGACTTTAACTATCCAGCCAGTACATGTGCTGACGTGTCCTGTGTGATTCATACAGGTGGATTACTCAGCCCGGGGATGTGCACCAGCGTCTTGCTAACACGCATCCTATAAGAAGAAGAGTAACAACAAACATTGCACACGAAAATACAATCCAATACAAACTGTTATCCAAAAAAAACAACTTAGTAATACAGTTCAGAAATATTAATACCAAATAACGCCACTATTAAAATAGCAAGATTCAAATACAATAAAAGACCAGTGCAATTACAAATACTTCTATAATGAATAGAACCAATAGTGACACATAAACTACATGGGAATTCATTCAAACATGGCACTTTATAGAGAGAGGTTTTCCCTGCTTGATTCTGGCTGTGTATTCCATCATTCCAGTGCTTAAACTGCAGCTTCCTGTCTCTGGGTCTGTGCTCCAGTGCTTAAACTGCAGCTTCCTGTCTCTGGGTCTCTGCTCTAGTGCTTAAACTGCAGCTTCCTGTCTCTGGGTCTCTGCTCTAGTGCTTAAACTGCAGCTTCCTGTCTCTGGGTCTCTGCTCCAGTGCTTAAACTGCAGCTTCCTGTCTCTGGGTCTGTGCTCTAGTGCTTAAACTGCAGCTTCCTGTCTCTGGGTCTCTGCTCCAGTGCTTAAACTGCAGCTTCCTGTCTCTGGGTCTGTGCTCTAGTGCTTAAACTGCAGCTTCCTGTCTCTGGGTCTGTGCTCCAGTGCTTAAACTGCAGCTTCCTGTCTCTGGGTCTCTGCTCTAGTGCTTAAACTGCAGCTTCCTGTCTCTGGGTCTCTGCTCTAGTGCTTAAACTGCAGCTTCCTGTCTCTGGGTCTCTGCTCTAGTGCTTAAACTGCAGCTTCCTGTCTCTGGGTCTGTGCTTCAGTGCTTAAACTGCAGCTTCCTGTCTCTGGGTCTCTTTCCTGCCGGTAACAGCTTGGGCCTTGACGCTACCCTGTCACAGTTTCAAAATAAAAGACAAAACACACTGAGGGTGTTCGAGAGAACCTGAAATATATAACTGAGCAGTTTGGTTCTAGTTGTGTAAAATGAACAGGTGTTTCATCGCTTTCAAAAAAATAGGAGTTAATTAAAGACTGGAGGAAACACTTAGAAAATATGGCCTGTAATCGTGTGTGTGTGTGTGTGTGTGTGTGTGAGTGTGTGTGTGTGTGGGTGTGTGAGTGTGTGTATATATATATTTTAGCTCAGCTGGCTGAGGAGATCATATAACAGTAACAATTTAAATGTAGAATTGTTCATTTTCTCGCTTCATAATCTCTACTGTTCTGATAGAAATTCTAAGAAAAGGGAACATGTTGTTCCCACAGCACTGATACAGCATTCTTTGTATTTATTTTCATATACAAATCCACTAACAGTTGAAGAATGATGAACAAGATTACAACACAAACACAGCAGTAACATGGCTTGTTAGTTTGGCTTCATGGTTTTTTATTTGCAGATTATGCTGGTTGACATTGCTTGAGTAATGTATAGTGAAAGTATTCCTATAGTATGTAAAATAACATGCAGGTTTCTGAAGGCAGCAGGAGTTCATCCTGGAATTAGAATGAGCTCGGAGGCATTTTCATACTTTACACAGTTATGAGCTTTATCACAGGCTGTGCTAATAAAAGCCTGAAAGCTGATGTCATGGAAAGTTACTGATTGACAAGTCCGTCCCTGATAAGCTGCTGCAAAATACATTAAAGGTTGTAACTGAGTGGAATCTACACAGTGTGCTGTGCAGGGAGTCAGCTCTATCAGTAAAGACACTACAGTGTGCTGTGCAGGGAGTCTCTATCAGTAAAGACACTACAGTGTGCTGTGCAGGGAGTCTCTATCAGTAAAGACACTACAGTGTGCTGTGCAGGGAGTCTCTATCAGTAAAGACACTACAGTGTGCTGTGCAGGGAGTCTCTATCAGTAAAGACACTACAGTGTGCTGTGCAGGGAGTCTCTATCAGTAAAGACACTACAGTGTGCTGTGCAGGGAGTCAGCTCTATCAGTAAAGACACTACAGTGTGCTGTGCAGGGAGTCTCTATCAGTAAAGACACTACAGTGTGCTGTGCAGGGAGTCTCTAGTAAAGACACTAGTAAAGACACTACAGTGTGCTGTGCAGGGAGTCTGTGCAGGGAGTCTCTATCAGTAAAGACACTACAGTGTGCTGTGCAGGGAGTCTCCATCAGTAAAGACACTACAGTGTGCTGTGCAGGGAGTCTCTATCAGTAAAGACACTACAGTGTGCTGTGCAGGGAGTCTCTATCAGTAAAGACACTACAGTGTGCTGTGCAGGGAGTCTCCATCAGTAAAGACACTACAGTGTGCTGTGCAGGGAGTCTCTATCAGTAAAGACACTACAGTGTGCTGTGCAGGGAGTCTCTATCAGTAAAGACACTACAGTGTGCTGTGCAGGGAGTCTCTATCAGTAAAGACACTACAGTGTGCTGTGCAGGGAGTCTCTATCAGTAAAGACACTACAGTGTGCTGTGCAGGGAGTCTCTATCAGTAAAGACACTACAGTGTGCTGTGCAGGGAGTCTCCATCAGTAAAGACACTACAGTGTGCTGTGCAGGGAGTCTCCATCAGTAAAGACACTACAGTGTGCTGTGCAGGGAGTCTCTATCAGTAAAGACACTACAGTGTGCTGTGCAGGGAGTCTCCATCAGTAAAGACACTACAGTGTGCTGTGCAGGGAGTCTCCATCAGTAAAGACACTACAGTGTGCTGTGCAGGGAGTCTCTATCAGTAAAGACACTACAGTGTGCTGTGCAGGGAGTCTCCATCAGTAAAGACACTACAGTGTGCTGTGCAGGGAGTCTCTATCAGTAAAGACACTACAGTGTGCTGTGCAGGGAGTCTCCATCAGTAAAGACACTACAGTGCGCTGTGCAGGGAGTCTCCATCAGTAAAGACACTACAGTGTGCTGTGCAGGGAGTCTCCATCAGTAAAGACACTACAGTGTGCTGTGCAGGGAGTCTCCATCAGTAAAGACACTACAGTGTGCTGTGCAGGGAGTCTCTATCAGTAAAGACACTACAGTGTGCTGTGCAGGGAGTCTCCATCAGTAAAGACACTACAGTGTGCTGTGCAGGGAGTCTCCATCAGTAAAGACACTACAGTGTGCTGTGCAGGGAGTCTCTATCAGTAAAGACACTACAGTGTGCTGTGCAGGGAGTCTCTATCAGTAAAGACACTACAGTGTGCTGTGCAGGGAGTCTCCATCAGTAAAGACACTACAGTGTGCTGTGCAGGGAGTCTCCATCAGTAAAGACACTACAGTGTGCTGTGCAGGGAGTCTCTATCAGTAAAGACACTACAGTGTGCTGTGCAGGGAGTCTCCATCAGTAAAGACACTACAGTGTGCTGTGCAGGGAGTCTCCATCAGTAAAGACACTACAGTGCGCTGTGCAGGGAGTCTCCATCAGTAAAGACACTACAGTGTGCTGTGCAGGGAGTCTCTATCAGTAAAGACACTACAGTGTGCTGTGCAGGGAGTCTCCATCAGTAAAGACACTACAGTGTGCTGTGCAGGGAGTCTCCATCAGTAAAGACACTACAGTGTGCTGTGCAGGGAGTCTCCATCAGTAAAGACACTACAGTGTGCTGTGCAGGGAGTCTCTATCAGTAAAGACACTACAGTGTGCTGTGCAGGGAGTCTCCATCAGTAAAGACACTACAGTGTGCTGTGCAGGGAGTCTCCATCAGTAAAGACACTACAGTGTGCTGTGCAGGGAGTCTCTATCAGTAAAGACACTACAGTGTGCTGTGCAGGGAGTCTCCATCAGTAAAGACACTACAGTGTGCTGTGCAGGGAGTCTCCATCAGTAAAGACACTACAGTGTGCTGTGCAGGGAGTCTCCATCAGTAAAGACACTACAGTGTGCTGTGCAGGGAGTCTCCATCAGTAAAGACACTACAGTGTGCTGTGCAGGGAGTCTCCATCAGTAAAGACACTACAGTGTGCTGTGCAGGGAGTCTCCATCAGTAAAGACACTACAGTGTGCTGTGCAGGGAGTCTCTATCAGTAAAGACACTACAGTGTGCTGTGCAGGGAGTCTCCATCAGTAAAGACACTACAGTGTGCTGTGCAGGGAGTCTCCATCAGTAAAGACACTACAGTGTGCTGTGCAGGGAGTCTCCATCAGTAAAGACACTACAGTGTGCTGTGCAGGGAGTCTCCATCAGTAAAGACACTACAGTGTGCTGTGCAGGGAGTCTCCATCAGTAAAGACACTACAGTGTGCTGTGCAGGGAGTCTCCATCAGTAAAGACACTACAGTGTGCTGTGCAGGGAGTCTCCATCAGTAAAGACACTACAGTGTGCTGTGCAGGGAGTCTGCTCTATCAGTAAAGACACTACAGTGTGCTGTGCAGGGAGTCTCCATCAGTAAAGACACTACAGTGTGCTGTGCAGGGAGTCTCCATCAGTAAAGACACTACAGTGTGCTGTGCAGGGAGTCTCTATCAGTAAAGACACTACAGTGTGCTGTGCAGGGAGTCTCCATCAGTAAAGACACTACAGTGTGCTGTGCAGGGAGTCTCCATCAGTAAAGACACTACAGTGTGCTGTGCAGGGAGTCTCCATCAGTAAAGACACTACAGTGTGCTGTGCAGGGAGTCTCTATCAGTAAAGACACTACAGTGTGCTGTGCAGGGAGTCTCCATCAGTAAAGACACTACAGTGTGCTGTGCAGGGAGTCTCCATCAGTAAAGACACTACAGTGTGCTGTGCAGGGAGTCTCTATCAGTAAAGACACTACAGTGTGCTGTGCAGGGAGTCTCTATCAGTAAAGACACTACAGTGTGCTGTGCAGGGAGTCTCCTATCAGTAAAGACACTACAGTGTGCTGTGCAGGGAGTCTCTATCAGTAAAGACACTACAGTGTGCTGTGCAGGGAGTCTCTATCAGTAAAGACACTACAGTGTGCTGTGCAGGGAGTCTCTATCAGTAAAGACACTACAGTGTGCTGTGCAGGGAGTCTCTATCAGTAAAGACACTACAGTGTGCTGTGCAGGGAGTCTCCATCAGTAAAGACACTACAGTGTGCTGTGCAGGGAGTCTCCATCAGTAAAGACACTACAGTGTGCTGTGCAGGGAGTCTCCATCAGTAAAGACACTACAGTGTGCTGTGCAGGGAGTCTCCATCAGTAAAGACACTACAGTGTGCTGTGCAGGGAGTCTCCATCAGTAAAGACACTACAGTGTGCTGTGCAGGGAGTCTCCATCAGTAAAGACACTACAGTGTGCTGTGCAGGGAGTCTCCATCAGTAAAGACACTACAGTGTGCTGTGCAGGGAGTCTCCATCAGTAAAGACACTACAGTGTGCTGTGCAGGGAGTCTCCATCAGTAAAGACACTACAGTGTGCTGTGCAGGGAGTCTCCATCAGTAAAGACACTACAGTGTGCTGTGCAGGGAGTCTCCATCAGTAAAGACACTACAGTGTGCTGTGCAGGGAGTCTCCATCAGTAAAGACACTACAGTGTGCTGTGCAGGGAGTCTCCATCAGTAAAGACACTACAGTGCGCCGTGCAGGGGGAGTCAGGCTCACAGCAGCCTGCTGCTTTGAGAACTGGCTGGGAGATCATACAACAGTGACCCCTGGTGGTTTGTCTCTAGATGAGTCCCACACTTCCCAGGCTGGGCCCTCCTCTTCAGCATTCAGTATCTTGAAAACCTCAGGATGTTAGGAAATATTCTTTTAGAGATATTACCAAACTGACCCTTCGCAGCCCTGGAGGCAACAGAACGATGGGGCAAATGACGTCTTCTGGAAAGACTCCTAGAAGTCTGAGATGAGGTGGTTGTGGATGTGAACACTAGACAAACCCATGCATCAAACAGCACGCATTCACTGCTTTCTGAACTGCAGTTTCTTTCGATAACTCTTTGGCACCACCTTCTGGACAGATGATGTTATAGCAGGATTTCTGGTTTGCATCACATGCTGAAGAAGTAGAATGAAGTCTGATGGAAAAGCTGAATCGCTGATAGATTGAGGGTTGTATTAAAGTCATATACATTGTACAATGACTGCATATTAACAATAACTATAGCGGTTCTGTAGACTGTTTCCTATTGATCAAAGAAACAGCAGAGCACTATTGCGACTGGAAGACCTTCACGAGTGGCGTTTCAAATACAAATGAAATAGTGGTGTGATCTTTAATATGCCCATGTGTGTGCTGGTTAGTTTTCTATGTAGAAACGGATGCTATGTCTGTGTATAGAGCTCACTAAATGATAGTCCAGGTATATCTTCGTGCATTCAGGAATGGCTTTTAAAGATAATAATAATAATACTAGCAATAATAACAATTAATAAAGGAAATAGTGGTTTAGGCTAATAATGATGTTTCATCATTTTGGAATATTCTTCCCCCAAATAATAGTAGACAACTTTTCATATGACGGAGCATGTGCGTGAGTTGAAGGCTTGACACGCCCTCAATGGGAGCTGCCTGACAAAGTATTCTATATACACCCGTTTGACCGCTAGGGGTCGCACTTCTATACTGCCAAGATACGCTGCGAATGGGCCCAGGATTCCTCACCGAACACGTGCAAGTCAAGCCGCAGTCAGTTTAACTGGGCCGGGCGTTACTGGGGCTCATTACAGCAGCTCTCTTTTAATTGGATAAACAGCGCTGGACAAAGCATAGCAGGAAAGTTAATGTCGTTGCTCTGTGTTGAGTTGAGTTGCTCTTCCTGTGCTAGTAAGAGGACTGTGTTGAGTTGCTCTTCCTGTGCTAGTAAGAGGACTGTGTTGAGTTGAGTTGCTCTTCCTGTGCTAGTAAGAGGACTGTGTTGAGTTGAGTTGCTCTTCCTGTGCTAGTAAGAGGACTGTGTTGAGTTGAGTTGCTCTTCCTGTGCTAGTAAGAGGACTGTGTTGAGTTGCTCTTCCTGTGCTAGTAAGAGGACTGTGTTGAGTTGCTCTTCCTGTGCTAGTAAGAGGACTGTGTTGAGTTGCTCTTCCTGTGCTAGTAAGAGGACTGTGTTGAGTTGCTCTTCCTGTGCTAGTAAGAGGACTGTGTTGAGTTTCTCTTCCTGTGCTAGTAAGAGGACTGTGTTGAGTTGCTCTTCCTGTGCTAGTAAGAGGACTGTGTTGAGTTGCTCTTCCTGTGCTAGTAAGAGGACTGTGTTGAGTTGCTCTTCCTGTGCTAGTAAGAGGACTGTGTTGAGTTGCTCTTCCTGTGCTAGTAAGAGGACTGTGTTGAGTTGAGTTGCTCTTCCTGTGCTAGTAAGAGGACTGTGTTGAGTTGCTCTTCCTGTGCTAGTAAGAGGACTGTGTTGAGTTGCTCTTCCTGTGCTAGTAAGAGGACTGTGTTGAGTTGCTCTTCCTGTGCTAGTAAGAACTGAGGACTGTGTTGAGTTGCTCTTCCTGTGCTAGTAAGAGGACTGTGTTGAGTTGAGTCTTCCTGTGCTAGTAAGAGGACTGTGTTGAGTTGCTCTTCCTGTGCTAGTAAGAGGACTGTGTTGAGTTGAGTTGCTCTTCCTGTGCTAGTAAGAGGACTGTGTTGAGTTGAGTTGCTCTTCCTGTGCTAGTAAGAGGACTGTGTTGAGTTGCTCTTCCTGTGCTAGTAAGAGGACTGTGTTGAGTTGCTCTTCCTGTGCTAGTAAGAGGACTGTGTTGAGTTGAGTTGCTCTTCCTGTGCTAGTAAGAGGACTGTGTTGAGTTGAGTTGCTCTTCCTGTGCTAGTAAGAGGACTGTGTTGAGTTGCTCTTCCTGTGCTAGTAAGAGGACTGTGTTGAGTTGCTCTTCCTGTGCTAGTAAGAGGACTGTGTTGAGTTGCTCTTCCTGTGCTAGTAAGAGGACTGTGTTGAGTTGAGTTGCTCTTCCTGTGCTAGTAAGAGGACTGTGTTGAGTTGCTCTTCCTGTGCTAGTAAGAGGACTGTGTTGAGTTGCTCTTCCTGTGCTAGTAAGAGGACTGTGTTGAGTTGCTCTTCCTGTGCTAGTAAGAGGACTGTGTTGAGTTGCTCTTCCTGTGCTAGTAAGAGGACTGTGTTGAGTTGCTCTTCCTGTGCTAGTAAGAGGACTGTGTTGAGTTGCTCTTCCTGTGCTAGTAAGAGGACTGTGTTGAGTTGCTCTTCCTGTGCTAGTAAGAGGACTGTGTTGAGTTGCTCTTCCTGTGCTAGTAAGAGGACTGTGTTGAGTTGCTCTTCCTGTGCTAGTAAGAGGACTGTGTTGAGTTGCTCTTCCTGTGCTAGTAAGAGGACTGTGTTGAGTTGCTCTTCCTGTGCTAGTAAGAGGACTGTGTTGAGTTGCTCTTCCTGTGCTAGTAAGAGGACTGTGTTGAGTTGCTCTTCCTGTGCTAGTAAGAGGACTGTGTTGAGTTGCTCTTCCTGTGCTAGTAAGAGGACTGTGTTGAGTTGCTCTTCCTGTGCTAGTAAGAGGACTGTGTTGAGTTGCTCTTCCTGTGCTAGTAAGAGGACTGTGTTGAGTTGCTCTTCCTGTGCTAGTAAGAGGACTGTGTTGAGTTGCTCTTCCTGTGCTAGTAAGAGGACTGTGTTGAGTTGCTCTTCCTGTGCTAGTAAGAGGACTGTGTTGAGTTGCTCTTCCTGTGCTAGTAAGAGGACTGTGTTGAGTTGCTCTTCCTGTGCTAGTAAGAGGACTGTGTTGAGTTGCTCTTCCTGTGCTAGTAAGAGGACTGTGTTGAGTTGCTCTTCCTGTGCTAGTAAGAGGACTGTGTTGAGTTGCTCTTCCTGTGCTAGTAAGAGGACTGTGTTGAGTTGCTCTTCCTGTGCTAGTAAGAGGACTGTGTTGAGTTGCTCTTCCTGTGCTAGTAAGAGGACTGTGTTGAGTTGCTCTTCCTGTGCTAGTAAGAGGACTGTGTTGAGTTGCTCTTCCTGTGCTAGTAAGAGGACTGTGTTGAGTTGCTCTTCCTGTGCTAGTAAGAGGACTGTGTTGAGTTGCTCTTCCTGTGCTAGTAAGAGGACTGTGTTGAGTTGCTCTTCCTGTGCTAGTAAGAGGACTGTGTTGAGTTGCTCTTCCTGTGCTAGTAAGAGGACTGTGTTGAGTTGCTCTTCCTGTGCTAGTAAGAGGACTGTGTTGAGTTTGCTCTTCCTGTGCTAGTAAGAGGACTGTGTTGAGTTGCTCTTCCTGTGCTAGTAAGAGGACTGTGTTGAGTTGCTCTTCCTGTGCTAGTAAGAGGACTGTGTTGAGTTGCTCTTCCTGTGCTAGTAAGAGGACTGTGTTGAGTTGCTCTTCCTGTGCTAGTAAGAGGACTGTGTTGAGTTGCTCTTCCTGTGCTAGTAAGAGGACTGTGTTGAGTTGCTCTTCCTGTGCTAGTAAGAGGACTGTGTTGAGTTGCTCTTCCTGTGCTAGTAAGAGGACTGTGTTGAGTTGCTCTTCCTGTGCTAGTAAGAGGACTGTGTTGAGTTGCTCTTCCTGTGCTAGTAAGAGGACTGTGTTGAGTTGAGTCTTCCTGTGCTAGTAAGAGGACTGTGTTGAGTTGAGTTGCTCTTCCTGTGCTAGTAAGAGGACTGTGTTGAGTTGCTCTTCCTGTGCTAGTAAGAGGACTGTGTTGAGTTGCTCTTCCTGTGCTAGTAAGAGGACTGTGTTGAGTTGCTCTTCCTGTGCTAGTAAGAGGACTGTGTTGAGTTGCTCTTCCTGTGCTAGTAAGAGGACTGTGTTGAGTTGCTCTTCCTGTGCTAGTAAGAGGACTGTGTTGAGTTGAGTTCTTCCTGTGCTAGTAAGAGGACTGTGTTGAGTTGCTCTTCCTGTGCTAGTAAGAGGACTGTGTTGAGTTGAGTTGCTCTTCCTGTGCTAGTAAGAGGACTGTGTTGAGTTGCTCTTCCTGTGCTAGTAAGAGGACTGTGTTGAGTTGCTCTTCCTGTGCTAGTAAGAGGACTGTGTTGAGTTGCTCTTCCTGTGCTAGTAAGAGGACTGTGTTGAGTTGAGTTGCTCTTCCTGTGCTAGTAAGAGGACTGTGTTGAGTTGCTCTTCCTGTGCTAGTAAGAGGACTGTGTTGAGTTGCTCTTCCTGTGCTAGTAAGAGGACTGTGTTGAGTTGAGTTGCTCTTCCTGTGCTAGTAAGAGGACTGTGTTGAGTTGCTCTTCCTGTGCTAGTAAGAGGACTGTGTTGAGTTGCTCTTCCTGTGCTAGTAAGAGGACTGTGTTGAGTTGAGTTGCTCTTCCTGTGCTAGTAAGAGGACTGTGTTGAGTTTAGTTGCTCTTCCTGTGCTAGTAAGAGGACTGCAATGCTTCAACTCCCCTGTATTATCATGTTCATATGCACAACATTGCAGGAACAATACAAGCGTGTTCTGTACACCAGATGGAATGTAGTTATATAAATAAAGTCGCTTTTCTCATTTCAGAATACACAACACTGCTATGCTTTTACTTGTGTGAACTTTAATAAGGTTTGTGTAGCCTGCTTGTTTAAAGCATACTGCAGTGCACACTACCCACTGTGATCAGACACACTGCATCCCTGTGGAGCTCGGGCAGTGGAGCGGGAATGTGAGGACCTGAGGTCAGACTGGATAGAGGGGAGGGGAGGGGAGGGGAGGGGCGCAGTGCTCCTGCAGAGCAGGTGTGAGCTGAGACCCTGAAGACTGGACAGGAATCCCTAGGGTTCCAGAAGAATCCGAATGGAATTTAGAATTAGCAATGGAATGCTCGAGGGGTTTGGAATTGCTGAGATTAACTTCACAGGGGTCTGTCTGTCTGTCTGTCTGTCTGTGTGTGTCTCTCTCTCTGTGTCTCTCTCTCTCTCTCTCTCTGTGTGCTATAGTCTAGTCTCGTTCAATTAAGGGTCTAGTTAAGTAACTGAGAGCTCAGTTATAATGTATAAACCAGCAGACCCAGGGCTGTGAAACCCTGCTCCAGGGTGATTCTCCAGTACTGTAAAATGCTCTGGAAATCGAGCTGTGCCTTATCTGAGCTGCAACTACAGCGGCTATTCCAAAATATTCAGCGAAAAAAGGCACTTTACAGAGCATTAAAAAGGACCAAAAAGAAAGTACACAGAAAGAGTACACAGAACTGCAAACGCAAGTCAAAAAGGAAGTTAGAAAGGCCAAGAGAGAAATAGAAATGAACATTGCTAAGGGAGCTAAAACCAATTCCAAAATGTTTTTCCAATATTACAACAGCAAGAGAACATTCAAAGAGGAGATTAAATGTTTAAGAGATACAAATGGCAAAATCGTAGATGAAGAAAAAAAATAGCAAATATATTAAATGATTACTATTCACAAGTTTTTACAAAGGAAAATACTGACAACATGCCCCACATGTCATCCAGTTCCTATCCAGTTTTAAATAACTTTAGCATAACTGAGGCAGAAGTGTTAAAGGGACTAGGAGCTCTTAAAATAAACAAATCCCCTGGGCCGGATGAGATCCTCCCAGTAGTACTCAAAGAAATGAAAGAAGTAATTTACAAACCGCTAACCAAGATCATGCAGCAGTCTCTTGACACAGGGGTGGTACCGACAGACTGGAACATTGCAAACGTAATACCGATCCACAAAAAGGGAAACAAAACTGAACCAGGTAACTACAGACCAGTAAGCCTGACTTCTATTATATGCAAACTTATGGAAACTATAATAAGATCCAAAATGGAAAATTACCTATATGGTAACAGGGTCCTGGGAGACAGTCAACATGGTTTTAGGAAAGGGAGATCGTGTCTAACTAACTTGCTTGATTTTTTTGAGGATGCAACATCGATAATGGATAATTGCAAAGCATATGACATGGTTTATTTAGATTTCCAGAAAGCTTTTGACAAAGTCCCGCACAAAAGATTAATTCTCAAACTGAACGCAGTTGGGATTCAAGGAAACACATGTACATGGATTAGGGAGTGGTTAACATGTAGAAAACAGAAAGTACTGATTAGAGGAAAAACCTCAGAATGGAGTGTGGTAACCAGCGGTGTACCACAGGGATCAGTATTAGGTCCTCTGCTATTCCTAATCTACATTAATGATTTAGATTCTGGTATAGTAAGCAAACTTGTTAAATTTGCAGACGACACAAAAGTAGGAGGAGTGGCAAACACTGTTGCAGCAGCAAAGGTCATTCAAAATGATCTAGACAAGATTCAGAACTGGGCAGACACATGGCAAATGACATTTAATAGAGAAAAGTGTAAGGTACTGCACGCAGGAAATAAAAATGTACATTATAAATATCATATGGGAGATACTGAAATTGGAGAAGGAATCTATGAAAAAGACCTAGGAGTTTTTGTTGACTCAGAAATGTCTTCATCTAGACAATGTGGGGAAGCTATAAAAAAGGCTAACAAGATGCTCGGATACATTGTGAAAAGTGTTGAATTTAAATCAAGGGAAGTAATGTTAAAACTGTACAATGCACTAGTAAGACCTCATCTTGAATATTGTGTGCAGTTCTGGTCACCTCGCTATAAAAAAGATATTGCTGCTCTAGAAAGAGTGCAAAGAAGAGCGACCAGAATTATTCCGGGCTTAAAAGGCATGTCATATGCAGACAGGCTAAAAGAATTGAATCTGTTCAGTCTTGAACAAAGAAGACTACGTGGCGACCTAATTCAAGCATTCAAAATTCTAAAAGGTATTGACAGTGTCGACCCAAGGGACTTTTTCAGCCTGAAAAAAGAAACAAGGACCAGGGGTCACAAATGGAGTTTAGACAAAGGGGCATTCATAACAGAAAATAGGAGGCACTTTTTTACACAGAGAATTGTGAGGGTCTGGAATCAACTCCCCAGTAATGTTGTTGAAGCTGACACCCTGGGATCCTTCAAGAAGCTGCTTGATGAGATTTTGGGATCAATAAGCTACTAACAACCAAACGAGCAAGATGGGCCGAATGGCCTCCTCTCGTTTGTAAACTTTCTTATGTTCTTATGTTCTTATGTTGTAATGAAGCAGTAATTATTTTAAAGGGGAGCCACTGGAACAATGGAGATGTGTCTTCAATTTGCAGACTGGTAACGGAGATGCTGATTTCAATAAACACGAGAGACACTTTGTTATTTGCCTAGCTGTAATTTCACTTCTTGAATGCTGCAGCAGTATTGAGTTGCTTTGTTTTAGTGCCTGTCTGGGGTTGTTAGACCAGTCAACACAGGTCTGGTCAAGTCCACCAAGCAGCGCGGTCTCAGGCAGAAACATTGTCCCAGCAGCCGAGACAAGCCCCACTGATCCCGTTCCTCTCTTCTGATTCTCTACAGAAACAAACTCCCGTGTGCTTTTCCAGTTCCGCCTGGAGCTTCCCACTTTCCATATCAACTGTTTTGATAAACTTTGTGACAAAATCACTTGATGACGACAAGCTTTAAACGAGATGTATAGCATTTTCAGACTAGCACTTTCCATGCGTAACGAGTGCTATTCTGTGTTGTTTAATTCACCCGACGCGGGACACGTCCAAGCCCCCGACCCCCCCGTCCCGTCCCTTTGTGCCAACTTTAGATTATGTTTTCTTTTCACTTTGCTTTGAAATGTACCCGTTTAGAAAGACTTACGGGTGTAAATGGGCTACTTTCAAACACACCAGCGCACAGCTATCGAAGCTGAAAGAGTTGTATGAACAATAACCTGCAATGAAGGTGAAACGTGTTGTCTTCTCCCCTAGCGAGAGAAACCCCCTTCACTCTGGAAAGCACGCCCAACCTCTCCAAGTGACGTCACGCACAGACACGACACACCCCAGCTCGAAAAACGAAACGGGGAGGCGCGCTTTTATTAGCAACGGTAAATAATGCACAATGATGCTTGCATTTACCGAAATAAATGCTGTTTTAGTATTAATGTTATAGTATAGGCAGAGATTGACATATACGTGTTTAATTATAAAGCTTTATGATGGGTTTTTTGGTGTTTTTTTATAACAGCACCCCTACTTGGTAATTGGTCCTGTCCAACCTGGGGGTTTTTCCACGCTTCTTTTCCTAGCGCGATGAGTCGCGATTCAACAGCATTAGTTTAGTGCGCGGATCTGGCGATTGCGTGCTGTCCTCACTCTCCTTTTTATACACAGTCGGGAGAATCGGGCCGTTTTGGAGGCTTATATTAAAAAGGTAAGAGCGTTTGATATTCTGTTTACTTGTTAGTATGTCACACGACGGGAATTTGCTCACGAAGCGAAGGGGCTGTAATGAGATCATGCTAGTGCTTCGATCTTCCTTCCTCTTGTGTAGCGGACTCGTAACTTATTATTATTATTATTAGTGATATGTTTAAATTGATCAGCGACACGTACCTGCTAATAAGCATAACAACAGAGCCCACACAGTCCCGCTATCCCTCTCTGCCGGAGGAGCTCAGATTACTTGAACTCTCTGCAATGTGTATGGCTTTCGTTACGCTCCGTGTAAACTGTAGAGTTGCGCAGTTTGTGGAAGTAACTCAGTCTTGTGCCCTGCCGTTTTCCACGCAAAGCTTTGTTTTCAAACGTCGCTATGTTAGAAGGAGGCAGTGACCCGTGGTGTAGTAGCACGGCTGTTCTTGATGAATGCGTGTCTGTGAAAGGGAGCGCTCTGAAGCTGTGCTGTGTGGTGTTGAGCAGCTCCAGGCTCGCACGCATTGATACACACTTTCCTTTTGTTTCTGCCAGGAGTTAGACAGTGCCGTTTGAACCGGCCTCGCAGGGACCTATTGTTATATTAACATCGCAGAGTAACCGGGATGTGCCTTGGCTGTAACATCGCTTACTGGGTCAGCCGTGATCTTTTCAAATGTTAAAAATACAGTAACAACAAACGCAAGGCTGCTGTATTGCTGTACGGCGCTGTAGTGAAATGCGTTTAAACTTCTCGCCCTTGTTTGAGCCATGTCTGAAATCGAGAGCACTGATCACTAGACCGCTTTTATTAAAACAGGTGGTAATAAAATATTTGTGTTAATTTACATAATTGTCCTTGGTGACGCCTGGGAACTATTGATGTGAGACTGAGGGCTATAAATATTATTCCATATAAAGAAATGCGCTGCCCCATTCTCCTCGCCCCGGTTCTGAAGAGTGAGTCCTTAAATAGTGCCTGGATAATCCTTATAGCATGTAGCGTTTCAAATACAGATCTATTCCTTATAGCATGTAGCGTTTCAAATACAGATCTATTCCTTATAGGATGTAGCGTTTCAAATACAGATCTATTCCTTATAGGATATAGCGTTTCAAATACAGATCTATTCCTTATAGCATGTAGCGTTTCAAATACAGATCTATTCCTTATAGGATATAGCGTTTCAAATACAGATCTATTCCTTATAGGATATAGCGTTTCAAATACAGATCTATTCCTTATAGCATGTAGCGTTTCAAATACAGATCTATTCCTTATAGCATGTAGCGTTTCAAATACAGATCTATTCCTTATAGGATGTAGCGTTTCAAATACAGATCTATTACTTATAGGATATAGCGTTTCAAATACAGATCTATTCCTTATAGCATGTAGCGTTTCAAATACAGATCTATTCCTTATAGGATATAGCGTTTCAAATACAGATCTATTACTTATAGGATATAGCGTTTCAAATACAGATCTATTACTTATAGGATGTAGCGTTTCAAATACAGATCTATTCCTTATAGGATATAGCGTTTCAAATACAGATCTATTACTTATAGGATATAGCGTTTCAAATACAGATCTATTACTTATAGCATGTAGCGTTTCAAATACAGATCTATTACTTATAGGATATAGCGTTTCAAATACAGATCTATTACTTATAGGATATAGCGTTTCAAATACAGATCTATTACTTATAGCATGTAGCGTTTCAAATACAGATCTATTCCTTATAGGATATAGCGTTTCAAATACAGATCTATTACTTATAGGATATAGCGTTTCAAATACAGATCTATTCCTTATAGCATGTAGCGTTTCAAATACAGATCTATTCCTTATAGCATGTAGCGTTTCAAATACAGATCTATTCCTTATAGGATATAGCGTTTCAAATACAGATCTATTACTTATAGGATATAGCGTTTCAAATACAGATCTATTCCTTATAGGATATAGCGTTTCAAATACAGATCTATTCCTTATAGGATATAGCGTTTCAAATACAGATCTATTCCTTATAGGATATAGCGTTTCAAATACAGATCTATTCGTTATAGGATATAGCGTTTCAAATACAGATCTGTTTCTGCTCTTCAAATAAGTAGGCTATTTATGAAATGCATCATTCCTGGGGGAACAGGCTAGCTTTTACACAGATTTGTCTGCTTTTCCCTTTTTTAGGATTAAATGTGCTGTTTTTTTTTTTTTTAAATTGAAATACAATATTATTTTTTAATATAATCAGTTGTAAATGTACAGAAACACATTCTTTTTTAGTTTTGCTGTATGATATGCAGAAATATCACTTTGTAGAATCTAAATGATTCATAATTCTATATAATGGGCTGTCATCATAAACAAACTGAAGTCCAGTTTTGTTCCCCTTCCAGCTACCAAACCTATATAGGGGTGCTTGTGTGTTGATTTTGTCAAGCTATTAGACATCAATAATACCTGTGTGTTGCAGACAGAGCAGCAAAGTTGAAAAACTAAATGAAAGCAAGACTTTGCACCAGAAGGGATGTCTGATAATACAGCCATCTCACATGGACTGTGTGGAGACCCCTCACAATGCAGTCTGAGACCAGAGCATGGTGTGAGAGGAGCAGACCATTCACAGTACAGTGTGAGACAGAGCATGGTGTGAGAGGAGCAGACCATTCACAGTACAGTGTGAGACAGAGCATGGTGTGAGAGGAGCAGAGGAGCAGACCATTCACAGTACAGTGTGAGACAGAGCATGGTGTGAGAGGAGCAGAGGAGCAGACCATTCACAGTACAGTGTGAGACAGAGCATGGTGTGAGAGGAGCAGAGGAGCAGACCATTCACAGTACAGTGTGAGACAGAGCATGGTGTGAGAGGAGCAGAGGAGCAGACCATTCACAGTACAGTGTGAGACAGAGCATGGTGTGAGAGGAGAAGACCATTCACAGTACAGTGTGAGACAGAGCATGGTGTGAGAGGAGCAGACCATTCACAGTACAGTGTGAGACAGAGCATGGTGTGAGAGGAGCAGACCATTCACAGTACAGTGTGAGACAGAGCATGGTGTGAGAGGAGCAGAGGAGCAGACCATTCACAGTACAGTGTGAGACAGAGCATGGTGTGAGAGGAGCAGACCATTCACAGTACAGTGTGAGACAGAGCATGGTGTGAGAGGAGCAGAGACCATTCACAGTACAGTGTGAGACAGAGCATGGTGTGAGAGGAGCAGACCATTCACAGTACAGTGTGAGACAGAGCATGGTGTGAGAGGAGCAAGACCATTCACAGTACAGTGTGAGACAGAGCATGGTGTGAGAGGAGCAGACCATTCACAGTACAGTGTGAGACAGAGCATGGTGTGAGAGGAGCAGAGGAGCAGACCATTCACAGTACAGTGTGAGACAGAGCATGGTGTGAGAGGAGAAGACCATTCACAGTACAGTGTGAGACTGAGCATGGTGTGAGAGGAGCAGACCATTCACAGTACAGTGTGAGACAGAGCATGGTGTGAGAGGAGAAGACCATTCACAGTACAGTGTGAGACAGAGCATGGTGTGAGAGGAGCAGACCATTCACAGTACAGTGTGAGACAGAGCATGGTGTGAGAGGAGCAGACCATTCACAGTACAGTGTGAGACTGAGCATGGTGTGAGAGGAGAAGACCATTCACAGTACAGTGTGAGACAGAGCATGGTGTGAGAGGAGCAGACCATTCACAGTACAGTGTGAGACAGAGCATGGTGTGAGAGGAGAAGACCATTCACAGTACAGTGTGAGACTGAGCATGGTGTGAGAGGAGCAGACCATTCACAGTACAGTGTGAGACAGAGCATGGTGTGAGAGGAGCAGAGGAGCAGACCATTCACAGTACAGTGTGAGACAGAGCATGGTGTGAGAGGAGAAGACCATTCACAGTACAGTGTGAGACAGAGCATGGTGTGAGAGGAGAAGACCATTCACAGTACAGTGTGAGACAGAGCATGATGTGAGAGGAGCAGACCATTCACAGTACAGTGTGAGACAGAGCATGGTGTGAGAGGAGCAGAGGAGCAGACCCTTCACAGTACAGTGTGAGAGGAGCAGTTTACCTCAAGCTTGTGGCTTCTAAACCCCTCTTTCCCAGTGCACTGGCACTACAAGCAGTGCTGGGATTACAAGCAGTGCTGGGATTACAAGCAGTGCTGGGATTTCAAGCAGTGCTGGGATTACAAGCAGTGCTGGGATTACTTTTCATTATTTAATTGCAAGTGGTTTTTGTTCCAGGCACGGTGCTGCGTGTCGGAACACATCTTCGCATCATTGAAAGGCACCATTCCATGCAGTTAAAGAAGCAGAGTGAATCACTAGACTTGCACACGCAGCACTGTAAAGACAGCTCTTTGAACTTCACTCCATGTAATTCGTGCTTGTATGTGTGCTTTTCGTTCAGGGTCATCATGAGTGAAGAGGAGCTCTTCGTGAACATCGATCTCAACGACGACGATGTTTGCAGCATCTGTAAAGTGGAAACGGACGCAGGCACGCTGTCCTTCTGTCACGTGTGCTTCCAGCTCAGTATTGAGGGTATGAGAACAGTCTCTTCTATCTCTTTTGGTCTTTTTTTAAAAGTATTTTTTTTATATTTGGCTTTCAATAAAAGCGCTAAAATAACCCCAGTTTTAAGGCCCCCTCTGCTTTGACACTGCAGTCTGCATAGAGCAGTGCTCTCTTTCAATAGGAGCTCTCTGCACTGACACTGCAGTCTGCACAGGGCAGTGCTCTCTTTCAATAGGAGCTCTCACTCTGCACTGACACTGCAGTCTGCATAGGGCAGTGCTCTCTTTCAATAGGAGCTCTCACTCTGCACTGACACTGCAGTCTGCACAGGGCAGTGCTCTCTTTCAATAGGAGCTCTCTGCACTGACACTGCAGTGTGCACAGGGCAGTGCTCTCTTTCAATAGGAGCTCTCTGCACTGACACTGCAGTCTGCACAGGGCAGTGCTCTCTTTCAATAGGAGATCTCACTCTGCACTGACACTGCAGTGTGCAAAGGGCAGTGCTCTCTTTCAATAGGAGCTCTCTGCACTGACACTGCAGTCTGCACAGGGCAGTGCTCTCTTTCAATAGGAGCTCTCACTCTGCACTGACACTGCAGTGTGCACAGGGCAGTGCTCTCTTTCAATAGGAGCTCTCACTCTGCACTGACACTGCAGTCTGCACAGGGCAGTGCTCTTTTTTTAATAGGAACGCCCTCTAGTTGAGATCCTGCCTCCGCTCATGCTGCACATTATCTTCACTCAATAGGGCTTCTGTGCTTTTTTCTTTTCTAAATGCAGTTGTGCAGGTGCGATGCGGTCGTGTGCAGCTCTGTTGGTGCACAGCTCTTCATGCACAGTGTCCTGGTTTGTCTGGACAGTTCATGCACCGTGCAGCACCGTTCCCTCAGGAGGAGACTCGCTGTAATGAGAAGCAAGCTTTACAGTGAGGGAGTCCAGCTGCTGCACCAGGTTTTCTCAACAGCACACAGTGTAGGGGTTAGAAAAGGACTCTTTAGAGGACCTTCGTGAGCTGTGCTACTGCCTGTCATTGATTTCCGTTGCATCATTCATGAGACATGTACAGCTTTGAAGCCACCGCTGCCTGCCTTCTGTACAGCAGTACAGGAAATGCTGTGTGTGATGTGACTAGTTCAGACCAGAGAGAATGTAGTGTTGTACTCAGCCGCAGGACCGTGGTGATCAATTCATCTGTGTACTGCATTGTGTGTTCTCAGATCACTCCTACTGTAGCTCGTTTGTGTAAATGCCTGAAAACATTCTTGTGCGTTGGGAGTGATGCATGAGTTCTGCGGGACGAATCCAGACACGGCTCAGTGTGATTATCAGAGCTGCACAAGCCAACTGTTTGATTACTGGGATCGGGCTGTCCAGAGGTGAGGGTCGCTGCTGTCGATCGGGCTGATTTACCATTGAATGCAGAAACAGCTGCCTGGGTTTGTGTGGGGGCTCCTTATCTTAGGGTGTGTGAAGAACAGCAACCAGCACAAATCCACGCAGCCGTGTCTTCACTGCTTTCTCTGGAATGACCAGTTAGCCAGATTGACACCAGGGACCCTCCCCTGTGGAGGAGAGCTCCATCGAATAGTCGCTTCATGCAGCTCTTCTTTTAATAATGAGCTACTGGAATACGGTTATCATTGCCGTTTACAAATACACCGAATTATCCTCTTAATGTTGCTTCAAGGTCTTTTGGTTAAAAGCTCTGGGACATTTTGCTTATTAGGCATTTACTGTACACTGACACACACACACGTTTCCTCAGGATTGTGAACACTGTCTGTGACTGTTAGGTAATGGTTTGAGTAATGGAAAGTGAACACAGAAAGGCCCTTGCCTTGCGGTTTCTCAGATGGAAGCAGATGTTGTCTTATCTTTGTTGCATTGAGGCGCACTGTAACGTACTGTCACTTATCCGTTATAAATCTCGTGTGGGGAAATCCGCTGGTAAGGTTCTGTTAAACACACAGTTCTAATGAGTGGCATTTCCGGTCAGCTCCAATGCTGTACACAAGGATTTAAAAGGGTTACTGCAGGGCTTGGAACAGAGCTAATTAAATTCACTCTGACTCCTTACAGTAATGCTTGTTCTATTTAAACAAAGAAAACGCCCAGTAGAGTAACAGCGGAGTCAGCAAAGTGTGGCATCAGAGCTGACGAGCTGCCATCAGCTTCTAACTGTCGCTCTCCGTTCAGAGCTGAAGATCTCTGAACAGCTTCTCCCTGCCGCTCTCCATTGAGCTGAAGATCTCTGAACAGCTTCTCCCTGCCGCTCTCCGTTCAGAGCTGAAGATCTCTGAACAGCTTCTCCCTGCCGCTCTCCGTTCAGAGCTGAAGATCTCTGAACAGCTTCTCCCTGCCGCTCTCCGTTCAGAGCTGAAGATCTCTGAACAGCTTCTCCCTGCCGCTCTCCATTGAGCTGAAGATCTCTGAACAGCTTCTCCCTGCCGCTCTCCATTGAGCTGAAGATCTCTGAACAGCTTTTCTCTGCCGCTGTCCGTTCAGAGCTGAAGATCTCTGAACAGCTTCTCCCTGCCGCTCTCCGTTCAGAGCTGAAGATCTCTGAACAGCTTCTCCCTGCCGCTCTCCATTGAGCTGAAGATCTCTGAACAGCTTCTCCCTGCCGCTCTCCGTTCAGAGCTGAAGATCTCTGAACAGCTTTTCTCTGCCGCTCTCCGTTCAGAGCTGAAGATCTCTGAACAGCTTCTCCCTGCCGCTCTCTGTTCAGAGCTGAAGATCTCTGAACAGCTTCTCCCTGCCGCTGTCTGTTCAGAGCTGAAGAGTCATTTTAGTTTAGCTGTTTTTTTCAGAAGAGTGCAGCAGATCCCATGGGAGTCAGTTGTCTCAGAACAGCTGAGGCAGGTAACGTGATCCAGTGCTGCCTGCCTCCAGTGCGGTAGGTGAATCACATGCTGCTGTACAGTCTCTGTCAGACACAACACAGGGGCCCTGCTGGATTGTGTATGCAGTGTTGCGCTAGAGAGTGTGTGCACACTCGAGACCTCCTGGAGATCTCCCTCGAGGGCAGAGGTACTCAGTCTAATGAGGAATCAAGTAAGAAGCTTTTCAACCCTTGCATGCATGAAATATTGAAAACAGCCAGAAACAAAGTTGTATTGGACACCATATATTTTTCACTGAATTAAAAAAAAATTTGAGAAGTGATACATTCTTATGATAATGGTGGTCTCTGGTTTAAGATGAAAGGAATCTCAGCCTGTTGCAGTTTGTGCCTCAAGTTGCTTGGAATGTTGTCTGGAATTTGTAAACTCATAATGGCAATGCTCAGACTCATGCACTAAGCTGCATCTGCAAAGCTTTTAGCATTTCATTTCATCTTCATTTCCAGTCCTGTAATCCCTCTAGTGAATCACAGCACCTAATATATTTCTGAAGGCTGACTGTAAATCCTGAGACCGAGTAGGAGTGGCATCTTACCCTCCCTATGCTTTCAGTGTTTGAAATGCATTGTGAGAGGGATCTGGCTGCTCTTGTGTAATGGGGTTATGCCTTTTAGAGCCAGCTTGTACAGTACTAAGAGGAAGTCTCTTCAATCAGCCTTCCACATGACAAGCTATACAAAGACTTCCGAATCACAGAATTGTTCTTAATAAACTCGCAGAGGTGTTGATCAGACACCAGGTCCACAATGCATTACAGTGCATATGCATTTCTATAGGGAAGTGCCTGCTGTGATCAATAGTTCTTACAGTGGCCTTGCATTCAAACAGACTTGCCAGTTTCACTAAGCACTGTTAGCACTTAGCACGCTGCTAGCTGCTGTAGCAAGCTATCTTATTTTAAGAGAGAGAGCAATAAAGTTTAATAGAAATTCCCTGCACTGTGTGTGGAAGAGTTGAGTCCTGCAGGAACGGACAGAGGGCAGGCTGGATGATACTGTGGTATTTGAGGTCAGGTGACATCACTGCTGATGACCCTAATAAAGTTGACATAGTAGCAGTAATCCGGCCCGGCACAGCTTTGCATGTGATGTGGTGCTGAAGGGCACGCTGTTTATTGAGGATTAAGAAGAGCCTGCTTGCCATGCTTTGAGAGAGGACTGCGGCTCGGGGTATTGAGAGCGCATTGCTTCTACAAAGTCTCTTGATATCCTCCTAGACTTCAAACAGCACATGCGGTCTGGCAGGACTGGAGTGCCTGTCAGTTCTGGGTTGGGTATTATAGTTTGAGTTTCTTGTAACGGTTAATTTAGAGATTCCTAGTGGCCGCATTTCACAAACAAATACTTTCCAAAAGCGCCGGGAGTGGCTTTTAGAAGGGATGCCAATGCTGCTGACATTGATCCACATTAAAACATCATCGGATCACAGACACCGTTAAAGGACATGGAAACCCAGAAGAGCTCATGCAAAGAATACAAATATATTTGTGAAGTGAAATAAATAAGTGTATTAGATGCTTCATGAGTTTCTCTGTGTCGCTGGTTTATTTTCTGTGTGTGTCTGTGTGTTAAATGCTTCATGAGTTTCTCTGTGTCGCTGGTTTATTTTCTGTGTGTGTCTGTGTGTTAAATGCTTCATGAGTTTCTCTGTGTCGCTGGTTTATTTTCAGTGTGTGTGTTAAATGCTTCATGAGTTTCTCTGTGTCGCTGGTTTATTTTCTGTGTGTGTGCTTCATGTGTTAAATGCTTCATGAGTTTCTCTGTGTCGCTGGTTTATTTTCATGAGTTTCTCTGTGTGTTAGTTGCTTCATGAGTTTCTCTGTGTCAGTGTGTGTGTTAAATGGTTTATTTTCTGTGTGTGTCTGTGTGTTAGATGCTTCATGAGTTTCTCTGTGTCGCTGGTTTATTTTCTGTGTGTGTCTGTGTGTTAGATGCTTCATGAGTTTCTCTGTGTCGCTGGTTTATTTTCTGTGTGTGTCTGTGTGTTAAATGCTTCATGAGTTTCTCTGTGTCGCTGGTTTATTTTCTGTGTGTGTGTTAGATGCTTCATGAGTTTCTCTGTGTCGCTGGTTTATTTTCTGTTTGTTTGTTGTGTGCTTCATGAGTTTCTCTGTGTCGCTGGTTTATTTTCTGTGTGTTAGATGCTTCATGAGTTTCTCTGTGTCGCTGGTTTATTTTCAGTGTGTGTGTTAAATGCTTCATGAGTTTCTCTGTGTTTTATTGTCAGGCTTTGCAGCAGCTCTTGTGTTCCAGCTCTGTGTGTAAATAGCAGTGTTTTGATCATGCAGTTGGGACTGGATTTGCAGTGTGCAGTACACTAATGCTTGTGCCACGTTCAAGGAGGCGGAGCATTCATTATTAGAGAGGTGTTAAGCTGGGTCCACACCTGAGAGATCAGTTGCATGCAGCCGAGTCTCTTGTATGTGCACGTCCCTGCAACCAGTTGCTTGAAGTAGAGCCGGGCTGTACTTTCCAAGCAACCTCCTGAAATTCACAAACTCTGATTGGTTCTTATAATGCTGACTGCACGGCTTGCATATCCTGTTATAAAGCAGCTCTCGTTTTAAAGCGTTTGGCAGAGTTCCTGCTGACGCCTCAGCCTGTGTGCATTATGAATGGCTCACTGAAATGAGCTGGATGTCAACGCAGGGATGTCTGAATGATCGCAGCCAGTGTCCAAGGCTTCTCCACCCTTCCCTGGCTGTCCATTCAGCAGATCCCAAAAGAATTCATGCAATATCCTCTATTTGTAGCTGTTAAAAAGCTGGGATGCTTGTTTTCCATTCTGGATTTGCTGCGCTGCAAAGCTTCCTAAAGGATTTGGAAAAGTACACTGGGATCAATACCCCAGATCTTTACAGTGCAGTGCAGATGGCTCCTTCTGGGTAACATTGCTGTATATACTGTAGTGTGGCAAGGTTGGGGTCACTGCTGTATATACTGTAGCGTGGAGAGGTTGGGGTCACTGCTGTATATCCTGTAGCGTGGCGAGGTTGGGGTCACTGCTGTATATCCTGTAGCGTGGCGAGGTTGGGGTCACTGCTGTATATACTGTAGTGTGGCGAGGTTGGGGTCACTGCTGTATATCCTGTAGCGTGGCGAGGTTGGGGTCACTGCTGTATATACTGTTTTTGTTTTTTTGCTGACATGTTGCAATGTCTTTCTCCGCAGGCATGACAAGGTCGACGCTCCTGCACTCCAGGTCTTCCAGAGGTCACAGAGACTGCTTTGAAAAGTACCACCTGATAGCCAACCAGAAATTCTCACGAGCCAAAGTCTCCACAAGCGCCTACGAAGGAGTGAAAAATGTCCTGAGCCAAAAAATGAGCTGGATCATTCAGTATGCTCTGAACAAAGACTGTGCAGAGGAGGAGGGGACTCAGCGCGGCTCCAGGCAGCTCCTCTGCTACACTCCGCAGGGAGACAGGATGCTCGTCCCCCAGGCCGAGGCCCCTGTGCCCCGCTACGCTCCTCGCTGGGACAGGGGCTCTGGGGCGGGGCTCCCTGACTACACCACAGCCATGCTGAAGTGCGGCTCCACCAGCGGCCTGAGGCTCGGAGTGCCGGCGGGCCCAGGGTCTTCCCTCTGCTCCGGGAGTGTTCTGTGGGCCAGTCAGGCTGAGAAGCAGCCTGGTGAAGCTAGCGACTCCATGCAGAGGAGACACAAACACCATGGCAGAGAGCAGCGTAAGTGAGCGCGTGTCTTTTATACCTGCCAGAGGCCAGGTACAGTCCTGCACAGATTGAATGTCCTGTCCATCTGTCTAAATAAAACTGTAACAAAAAAAATAAATAACATGAAGCCGACAGAGCTCCGGGGTTCATGCTGTAAACTGAGAGGAGAGCCTGCAGAGCTCCGGGGTTCGTGCTGTAAACCGAGAGGAGAGCCTGCAGAGCTCCGGGGTTCGTGCTGTAAACCGAGAGGAGAGCCTGCAGAGCCCCGGGGTTCGTGCTGTAAACCGAGAGGAGAGCCTGCAGAGCCCCGGGGTTCGTGCTGTAAACCGAGAGGAGAGCCTGCAGAGCCCCGGGGTTCGTGCTGTAAACCGAGAGGAGAGCCTGCAGAGCTCCGGGGTTCGTGCTGTAAACCGAGAGGAGAGCCTGCAGAGCCCCGGGGTTCGTGCTGTAAACCGAGAGGAGAGCCTGCAGAGCCCCGGGGTTCGTGCTGTAAACCGAGAGGAGAGCCTGCAGAGCCCCGGGGTTCGTGCTGTAAACCGAGAGGAGAGCCTGCAGAGCCCCGGGGTTCGTGCTGTAAACCGAGAGGAGAGCCTGCAGAGCTCCGGGGTTCGTGCTGTAAACCGAGAGGAGAGCCTGCAGAGCCCCGGGGTTCGTGCTGTAAACCGAGAGGAGAGCCTGCAGAGCCCCGGGGTTCGTGCTGTAAACTGAGAGGAGAGCCTGCAGAGCTCCGGGGTTCGTGCTGTAAACTGAGAGGAGAGCCTGCAGAGCTCCGGGGTTCGTGCTGTAAACTGAGAAGAGAGCTGACAGACGTTGTGAATATTGCTGGGAGACGCAGCAGTACCCCTGTTGCAGGTTATTGCTGTCCGTGTTAGCCTCTCATATCCTGAATGTCTTGTTAGTTGCTGCCGTTTTCTCAGTAAGGTGTGGTTAAAGTAAACAGACACGCGGGCGTAGATTAATTTACAGTAATACTAAAAGTTGCTGATTTTGGGCTAGTCCAAGTGGGGGGGGGTGAAGTGCAGCGGGGCTCGGTTCTTTTAAGGGCAGATACGTGTGCAGTTGCTTCCTTTGCAGGCTGATAATTGGTACCAAGGGAACGTCAAATGCTTTTTTTGTTCTGGAGATTCTAGTTGATATTCTTCGGTTTCCATGGTGATGCTAATGTGTGTGTGTGTTTCTGTCTTCATTGCAGTCAGCACAATGAGTATTGAAGAGCTGGTGCAGCTGAATGAAAAGCTTCTGCAACAGATTCAGGGTAAGAGTGTGTGTCTGTGTGTGTGTGAGTGGTGTCTGTGTCTCTGTGTGTGTGTGTGTGTGTGTGTGTGTGTGTGTGGTGTGTGTGTGTGTGTGTGTGTGTGTGTGTGTGTGTGTGTGTGTGTGTGTGTGTGTGTGTGTGTGTGTGTGTGTGTGTGTGTGTGTGTGTGTGTGTATGTGTCTGTGTGTGTGTGTGTGAGTGGTGTCTGTGTGTGTGTGAGTGGTGTCTGTGTCTGTGTGTATGTGTCAGTGTGTGTGTGTGAGTGGTGTCTGTGTCTGTGTGTGTGTGTCTGTGTGTGTGTGTGTGTGTGTGTGTGTGGTGTCTGTGTCTCTGTGTATGTGTCAGTGTGATAATAAAAGCCTGACAAACGTGAGTCATAAAGACTAGAAGCTGCCCTCCAGATTCATCATTTATAAAGAACCATCCTTTAGGATAATTCACATGGCATCTTTAAGAACTAAATGTCATGTCCTTTTATTATTATGATGATGATGATGATGTGCAGGTCCTATCACTGCAATGATGGCGGAGAGCCTCAGATAAATCAGATATTCCTGTGTCAAGGGCTGACTTTCCATGCACATACCTGTTCCAATGTTAACCATTTTACAATTGATTCATTGATAAAGCTGTGATTCATTGATAGCTATTGATTGATAGATATTGATAGCTGTTGGTTCATTGATAGCTATTGATTGATATTGATAGCTATTGATTCCTTGATGTATTGATTCATTGATATTAATTCATTGATATATGTATTGATTCATTGATATACGTGTTGATTCATTGATATATTGATTAATTGATAAAGCGGAGGGTTCTTCTGGCTGTACTCGCTCACTGTTGAATTTCCTGTGTTTTTTCAGTGGTGTTCGAGGAGCTCTCTCAGGCAGTACAAGAGAAAGACTCTCTGTCCTCGGAGCGCCACGTCAGACACATTGCCATCGAGCAGCTGTTCAAGAACGGCTCCAAGCTGCCATGGCTTCCGATCGGGAGAGCTGGGACCAAGACCAGCAACACCACAGTGGAATAGGGGCAGAGTTATCCTCTGTGGGGAGCCCCGTGTTCCTGATGCTAGTGGAACTGAAGTGGTCAGTGTGCACCTGTTCCAGCTCCGTGAGTCACACCCAGTGCTTTCACACCTCTGAGAGATAATCACCCTGAGTCCGAATAGGAAAAGGCAAGCCATGTTGAAAGTGAACGCTGCGGGGCGGAGCGTTCCTCCAGCAAGCGCTGCATATCGATGGATCAGCAAACCCCAGTGAGAAACAGGCTGCTGTCGGGTCTCCGTGCTGAACACAGCACTCTGACGTCAACGTTGATCTGATGCCAGCGCTTACTGCCACAGGATACCCTGTTCAAGGACTCGTCGGTCTGTTCCCCAGTGATGCTCTGCCCCCCTCCCCCCGATGCTGGGCTGGATCAGGTTTCACCCCCGGGGTGCCTGTGAGAGTTAAGGGTGAACTTTGACTCCTGAAGACAGATGGGGCTCTTCTCCCAATGCTGGAGGGTTTAGGATTTAAATGAAGAGGAGGACTGGAACCCGTTCATTTTAAAAGTGCAGGAAAAAAATGTACCAATGAATCTGCAGAGAGACGTGCAAGACATGTGCTTGAACGCTTTCCAGGATTGGCGTGCGAGGAGAGGTGGGGTCTCTGCAGCGTGTGTGTGTGTGTGTGTGTGTGTGTGTGTGTGTGTGTGTGTGTGTCAGTGTGTACATTACACTGTGGATTGTTACCCCTTCCAGCCTCTACTGCAGTGGGTTTGTTTTTTTTTAAGAATTCAGTTATTTCAAGTTGTTTTTTTCTTTTTTTTACTTCACTGTTTGTCTTTTTAATGGCTAAAAACAGTATTCAATTTATAACTTTAAACACAGCCAGGATTTGTATTGAAGTTGTGTCGGTATCTGCAAAAGTGATTTATTTAGGTTTTCGTTGTTGTTTTTGGTGCTGTTGTATCGAAGCGCTGCAAACTCCAAGCCAGTTAGATCTCAAATATTTTCAATAATTGTATTATTTTAAACTTTTTTTTGCATGCTCCAAATTGCTCTTGGTCTTATGGAAGCCCATTCCACCACCAAAAAAAACCTCTTCAAGTCAGAATTCTGACCTGAGCCAATCCGAATTCTGAGACTCTAACCCGGAGTTCTGATTCTTCAAGTCAGAATTCTGACCTGAGCCAAACCCGGAGTCCGAATTCTGAGACTCTAACCCGGAGTTCTGATTCTTCAAGTCAGAATTCTGACCTGAGCCAATCCGAATTCTGAGACTCTAACCCGGAGTTCTGATTCTTCAAGTCAGAATTCTGACCTGAGCCAATCCGAATTCTGAGACTCTAACCCGGAGTTCTGATTCTTCAAGTCAGAATTCTGACCTGAGCCAATCCGAATTCTGAGACTCTAACCCGGAGTTCTGATTCTTCAAGTCAGAATTCTGACCTGAGCCAATCCGAATTCTGAGACTCTAACCCGGAGTTCTGATTCTTCAAGTCAGAATTCTGACCTGAGCCAATCCGAATTCTGAGACTCTAACCCGGAGTTCTGATTCTTCAAGTCAGAATTCTGACCTGAGCCAATCCGAATTCTGAGACTCTAACCCGGAGTTCTGATTCTTCAAGTCAGAATTCTGACCTGAGCCAATCCGAATTCTGAGACTCTAACCTAGAGTTCTGATTCTTCAAGTCAGAATTCCGAGATTAGCTGGTTTGTTGTTTTTTTTTGGTGGCAGAATGAGCTTCCACGAGATCTAACCCACTCCCAGTTTACACTGAGCTTCTTATACCAGAGAGTACAGGATGCACCAGTTAAACAGCCACGTGCTAATGCCTGCTGGCTGCTGTGGATCGTAACCACGGAGACCTCTGTCCTGGAACCCTGATGCCTGGACTGTATTCTGTTCCAATAATACTTAATCCTGTGAACAGCACAGTGGTATCTACTGCTGGATCTGCTTAGGGGCTGTGCTGACTGTCTGTGTTTCTGTTTGTTTTGTATTACTGTATTGGAAACCAGTAATGTTTAAGAACACATATCATTATATGATGATGATAAACTGAAACAGATTCTGCCGATTCCCAGGGTCTGAAGCATTTCTTTTAATGTGGACATTAAGCAGAGAACATCAGGGCTTGCCAGCAGCCAGTTACCAAGAAATACAACTAGGTTGTTCTGACCAGTAACACTAGGGCTACCTCATGTACTGTACTGTGTGTGTAAACACATATTCATGCATTGTGTCTAAAAGGAAAAAGCCTGCACTATTTGAATAGAATGAAGTAGAGAATAATAAGAACAAAGCTTTAGCTTTTCGACTGGAAGGAAGTCCTGGAGGCAGCGTGTGGGCAGAGGAACTCAAAGTAACAAGCTGAGAAGCACAGTGAGGAGCAAAGCAGCTTTTTAAATGCTGTTTTCAAGCACTCTGTGCTTCTCAAAGCAGCTTTTTAAATGCTGTTTTCAAGCACTCTGTGCTTCTCAAAGCAGCTTTTTAAATGCTGTTTTCAAGCACTCTGTGCTTCTCAAAGCTGCTGGTTATTTGAGAGCCAGCTGGGCCGCTCTTTAGACTCGTATAACCTGCGGTGTGCTCCTGGTGGCTGTCAGCAGGAAGGCAAAACTAGAACTGGATTCAGCGTACCTGCCCAAAGCACAGCTGTGTTACACCACTGGCCTTCACATGCATTTCCTTCTGATCCAACAGTATATTCACCAGTGACAAGAAGACCCCTTCTTCTCCTCTGTGTGGACTGATTCAGCCCTGCTGCTGTACACTCCCCTCAGTCTTGCATGTTTAGTGTGTCTGGAGGACTGCTCATTCATTAGTGCGCAAACAAGTTCTAGACAGTATAGAAATGTCTCTGTACATCTTCAATTTAACCAAAATAAGGTACAGCCACCAAAAAGGATAAACGCATCAAAGTGTTTCTACAGGTCTGTGTGTTTTTTTGTGTTTGTTTTTTTTATAAATGTTTTGTACGGTATCCAAGCAACCTGCAGGTGTGAAGTTTAAGCATTCCTACGCATTGCTTTTGATGTTTATTTGTGCTTTTGTACCGTTCCTGTTAATACCCACACATCTGTGGAGCTGTTTCTTGTGTGAGATATATATATAACTTTTTTGTAATGTATTATTATTATTAATGTTCTTTTAATGCTGGATTTGAAGTGTCCTGTTTGTATTCGAGTGTTGTGTGAGTGTGCGCGTGTGAGTGAGTGTGAGTGAGTGTGTGTGTGTGTGAGTGTGTGCTGATTTTTTTTTTTTTATTGTATTCAATACTTCATTTAGCTGGCTGAGTTTTGTCTAGCTACACTTTTTGAAATGAAACCTGCAATAATAACCATTACTGAGCCTTTACTGAGCGTGTGATTTCTACACGGGACCTTCTCTGCTGTTTTTTGTATTGTGTCGTCCCCGTCCCCCCCCTCCCAATGACAAATAAAAACAATATTTTTACTATTACTCTGTCGCCCTCCTTTCCCCCCCCAGCATTAAAGAAGCTGAATGTGATGGCAGGGGTGGTAGTGGTGGAAGGACCTCGATGTCATTGGGAAGCCATGAGGTGTTTGTATCTCACTAAAGGAATAACTTGTTTTGCTTCATTTTTAATTATTCATTTTCATTTGCTCTGCTAAAATGTGTTCGGCTCTCGTGAGAGGAGCTGCTCTTGAAAGGCGCTATATAACAGCCGTGCTGCTGTTGGTTGGCCGCCAGTCCCATGAGAGGAATGGACCGAGGGGAGGGTGTGGTTCCAACAGAAGGACTGCTGGGAGATCATAGCTTTATATAAAAAATAATTTAATCCCTAGAGAAGAGAAAAGACACGCAGAGACAGGGATGCAAACAAGAGGAAAGACGCAGAGACAGGGATGCAAACAAGAGAAAAGACACGCAGAGACAGGGATGCAAACAAGAGAAAAGACACGCAGACAGGGATGCGAGGAAAGACAGAGACAGGGATGCAAACAAGAGGAAAGACGCAGAGACAGGGATGCAAACAAGAGAAAAGACACGCAGATACAGGGATGCAAACAAGAGGAAAGACGCGGAGACAGGGATGCAAACAAGAGAAAAGACGCAGAGACAGGGATGCAAACAAGAGAAAAGACACAGAGACAGGGATGCAAACAAGAGAAAAGACACGCAGAGACAGGGATGCAAACAAGAGAAAAGACACGCAGAGACAGGGATGCAAACAAGAGAAAAGACACGCAGAGACAGGGATGCAAACAAGAGGAAAGACGCAGAGACAGGGATGCAAACAAGAGAAAAGACACACAGAGACAGGGATGCAAACAAGAGGAAAGACGCAGAGACAGGGATGCAAACAAGAGAAAAGACGCAGAGACAGGGATGCAAACAAGAGAAAAGACACGCAGAGACAGGGATGCAAACAAGAGGAAAGACACGCAGAGACAGGGATGCAAACAAGAGAAAAGACACGCAGAGACAGGGATGCAAACAAGAGGAAAGACAGGCAGAGACAGAAATGCAAACAAGAGAAAAGACACGCAGAGACAGGGATGCAAACAAGAGAAAAGACACGCAGAGACAGGGATGCAAACAAGAGAAAAGACACGCAGAGACAGGGATGCAAACAAGAGAAAAGACACGCAGAGACAGGGATGCAAACAAGAGAAAAGACACGCAGAGACAGGGATGCAAACAAGAGAAAAGACACGCAGAGACAGGGATGCAAACAAGAGGAAAGACCCAGATACAGGGATGCAAACAAGAGAAAAGACAGACGGATGCAGACAAGAAAAAAGACACGCAGAGACAGGCATGCAGACGAGAAAAGACAGACGGATGCAAACAAGAGAAAAGACGCAGAGACAGGGATGCAAACAAGAGAAAAGACGCAGAGATAAAAGTCTAGCATGTTTATTTTTGGAAGTGGTTTAAAAGTAGCAGGGTCAGTTCAAGTAGGATAGTAAAGTTTATAGAGAATCGGCTGATTAGTACAAACACTCGGCAGCGTCAAGAAATACTGCAGTTTTGTGCTGCACTGGATAGTGCTAATATAGAAACACCTGCAAATATTATCAGTACAAAAGAAAGAACAAAACTCGCACTAACAGCACATCGAAAGGTATCAAACCACAAAAGTGCAAACCTTTACCGTTTATATAGCTATCTCCTCACAGCACAAACAAAGCAGTACCGCCATATAACTAGCTTACCTAAAAAAAACAAGACAAGCAGTTTACTGTGTTTAAAGCACAGTACAGCTGTGTTTAATTACAGAGTCCGCTGTCATTATATATCTGAAGCAGTTCCATTCCGAGCCGAGTGCTTCCCAGAATATTCTCATTAAAACCGTGCCACTAAAACACTATACAGCATAGACTAAAACCAGGGGCGTTTCTCTACAGTGAGGAACGGGAACTGAAATAAACAACCCTTTAAACAGTGACTGTTATCCTGCTTAGTCTGGAACATACCACTGCTTCCCTTAGAGATTTACTCCCAACTAAATAACCAAATCATAAAGCGATATCCAAACCGAGTTACTCACGCCCTATCATAATTCCGAGAACACTCTGCCCGCTACTCGGGTTTATAATCGTACACTCGCAAAAAGAGAAAGGCAGACAGAGTTAAACACTGGTGCAAGACAAGCGCCCCCTGCTGCAGAGACCAGCTGTAACTCCTTCAGCCACTACAAAATGCATTATAACAACGATTTCTGTATAATACAATCAGGAATTCACTTTCAGAATAAACATTCACTTTCAATAACAATAAAATATTTCATTCACAAAAAAAAAAATTAAAATTAAAAAAACCTGCATTGTGTTACCTGTCGTATACCGTAAGACAGGGCTGCCCGGCGCATGGCTCTTGAGCGCCACCATGTGGCTCTTTTTGAAGTATGTCATTTAAGGTTTTTAGGTTTGTATTTTGAATGTTAAGGCAGGGAGCCATCTGCTGGTTGAAAATGGTAGTGCAGCTTACATGCTTAACGAGACACCCTCTATTCAGAAGGAAAAATACTATGTTCAAATAATTCTGACGAATATAGGAATATTCCCTGGTATGGAAGCCCGCTGAATGCCCCTTTTAAAGTTAACCTGCTTTGTAACTTTGTATCTGTACATCCATGTGGCTTCAGGTTTACTGGGACACTGTATTAATGAATTAAAAAGTGTTTTCTTGTAATGCATTCTGGTACTTGTAGTTCTGCACAGGTGTAGTGCTCTCCCGTTATACCGCTGTAATCGGGAGCCGAAGTTAAGAGGCCGTGCTGTTTGTGGTGTTCTTTCAAATTGAGAGAGGCGCAAGTGCAGTGCATTGTGGGGCCAGTGGGAGCCCTGGTCATCCCACCCTCTATCCTGTGCCGTGGTGTAAAGGGGCAGCAGCACTGGGCCTGGAGGCTTTGGATAAGGGTTCAAACCCTTGAGAAAGACATGGAGAGATACTAGCAGTTGAAACCATTGACACAGACCGTATTCATTATTTTAGTATTTATACGATTAAAAACCTGGACTGTCCCTCCATAGTTTCCTGTCGAACCTGCATAGGAGCCAATGTGGTTCCCCTACTTGAATATCAATGTTAATCATTGCTGACACAATAGGGAACAGGAGATGATACTTGCACTGCTGCTGTCCTCCCAGCACACCTCGCACGAGTCTCAGCAGTGAAACCAGTACTTGCACTGCTGCTGTCCTCCCAGCACACCTCGCACGAGTCTCAGCAGTGAAACCAGTACTTGCACTGCTGCTGTCCTCCCAGCACACCTCGCACGAGTCTCAGCAGTGAAACCAGTACTTGCACTGCTGCTGTCCTCCCAGCACACCTCGCACGAGTCTCAGCAGTGAAACCAGTACTTGCACTGCTGCTGTCCTCCCAGCACACCTCGCACGAGTCTCAGCAGTGAAACCAGTACTTGCACTGCTGCTGTCCTCCCAGCACACCTCGCACGAGTCTCAGCAGTGAAACCAGTACTTGCACTGCTGCTGTCCTCCCAGCACACCTCGCACGAGTCTCAGCAGTGAAACCAGTACTTGCACTGCTGCTGTCCTCCCAGCACACCTCGCACGAGTCTCAGCAGTGAAACCAGTACTTGCACTGCTGCTGTCCTCCCAGCACACCTCGCACGAGTCTCAGCAGTGAAACCAGTACTTGCACTGCTGCTGTCCTCCCAGCACACCTCGCACGAGTCTCAGCAGTGAAACCAGTACTTGCACTGCTGCTGTCCTCCCAGCACACCTCGCACGAGTCTCAGCAGTGAAACCAGTACTTGCACTGCTGCTGTCCTCCCAGCACACCTCGCACGAGTCTCAGCAGTGAAACCAGTACTTGCACTGCTGCTGTCCTCCCAGCACACCTCGCACGAGTCTCAGCAGTGAAACCAGTACTTGCACTGCTGCTGTCCTCCTCAGCACACCTCGCACGAGTCTCAGCAGTGAAACCAGTACTTGCACTGCTGCTGTCCTCCCAGCACACCTCGCACGAGTCTCAGCAGTGAAACCAGTACTTGCACTGCTGCTGTCCTCCCCAGCACACCAGCAGTGAAACCAGCACGAGTCTCAGCAGTGAAACCAGTCACACTGCTGCTGTCCTCCCAGCACACCTCGCACGAGTCTCAGCAGTGAAACCAGTACTTGCACTGCTGCTGTCCTCCCAGCACACCTCGCACGAGTCTCAGCAGTGAAACCAGTACTTGCACTGCTGCTGTCCTCCCAGCACACCTCGCACGAGTCTCAGCAGTGAAACCAGTACTTGCACTGCTGCTGTCCTCCCAGCACACCTCGCACGAGTCTCAGCAGTGAAACCAGTACTTGCACTGCTGCTGTCCTCCCAGCACACCTCGCACGAGTCTCAGCAGTGAAACCAGTACTTGCACTGCTGCTGTCCTCCCAGCACACCTCGCACGAGTCTCAGCAGTGAAACCAGTACTTGCACTGCTGCTGTCCTCCCAGCACACCTCGCACGAGTCTCAGCAGTGAAACCAGTACTTGCACTGCTGCTGTCCTCCCAGCACACCTCGCACGAGTCTCAGCAGTGAAACCAGTACTTGCACTGCTGCTGTCCTCCCAGCACACCTCGCACGAGTCTCAGCAGTGAAACCAGTACTTGCACTGCTGCTGTCCTCCCAGCACACCTCGCACGAGTCTCAGCAGTGAAACCAGTACTTGCACTGCTGCTGTCCTCCCAGCACACCTCGCACGAGTCTCAGCAGTGAAACCAGTACTTGCACTGCTGCTGTC
>NC_054542.1:8463490-8613490 GCF_017654505.1 Polyodon spathula
TGTTCATAGCATGAATATATCATACAAAGATTACACTGCGTACTGCGTAGTGGGGAGAAAACCAGGGTTAAAAAACAACACACCACTGACTACTACTTAAAATAAATAAACAAAAAGCACAATGACACGCAGAAAGTCTGTGTGCGTGTGACGGGACAGCTTCCCGACTCGGATCAGTGCATCCCTGCGTTCGATAAACCCCCCCCTGAAATTCCTTACCCATCACCGTGAGAAGAGTTTTCCTGCTGCCAACCCCGGGAGCCTTCTTCACCTTGCACAGGTAAGTCCCGGTGTCAGAGACCAGCAGCTTGGTGATGTTTATCGAAGCATCGCCCGTTTTGGGATCTGGAGAGTTGAAGTGGACTCGCCCTTTCATGGCAGGGTAGTACTGCTCATAAACCCGGTCTCCAGAGTAAACAATAATCTGGAGAGAGATTGGACAGTAGTTAGAGCACCACTTCATCTGAAGAGAGTGCAAAATCAAATGGTTAGAAACATATTTAACCTTAAATTTAAAAAGCTTTACAAATGTTCCATACTATTTTATAGTGTGCACTACTGTAAACCTCCATCTCAGATCTGCAGTAAACAAACAAAATAAAATGACCTTAAAAGGCTGGTTCTCAAAGGCACCATGTTTAATGCATGGTGCAGAAGTACATTATAAAGACATTTCATTCTGCAACACCGCTGTTGTACTTTGATTTACATGCATCAATTCCTACCCAAGCAAGTACGGCACACAACAAAACAGGGTACAGAACTCAAGCAACGCTAGCCTCTATTAAAAACGCTTTTAACGTTTGCCGTACCGTCACAAACCAGCTGTGACAAGGTCAGTAAAAATGTATGGATCAGAAACAGAAACAGAAACGCTTTGTAAGAGGCAGATAACATCAGGCATTGATTTACACTTTACATTCAGCAGCTGATTTTACAAAAAGGTCGACACCATGACGTACTGATACAGCACACAGCATGTACGACAGGGAAAGGGCTGTAACTTACCAGGCTACAACTGTGACTGGCGGGCTATACTGTACAACACAGACACCAACAAATAACTAGCACTAAAGAATGTCCTTACCAAGTTATTGTAATTGGATAGAAACGCAAGCATGCAAGCATGGAAATGCACCGTAAACAAACGCAGCATCAGAAGCCGCCTCATCTTCCCCCAGATGCTGACACTCAGAATCCTGTGCTACAGAAGTGACTGGAGCAGGGGTAAGCAGGGTTCCAATCCACTCACCATTTGGTCCTGATTCCGATTGTCCGAGGCCAGTAAAATCCACTCAATGTCCAGAGGCCCAGTGTCTTCTGGAGCAAGAGTGAAGCGACAGTCGAAGTTAATACTCTCACCGCCAGCTTTCTCAATGCTGCCTGGTCCAGTGGAGGTGATAGTTAATCCAAGAACAGAATCTAGAGAAACCAAACAAACACAGAACCCATGAGGGAGAATAGAACACAGTGGGCAAGCACCAATGCCTTTTCAGGTTGCACAGTACAGCGTTCCGATCACCACTCTGAAGGAACAATACTTTTCATACAGCCCCACCTTTACTGCACATCAGCGCAAGAAAACAGAAACACACAGAACAATTCTTTAAAAGCATTTTTAAAAAAGGGAAAGTGAAAAGTACACAGTGATCATATAAAGAGAGGACAGGCTTTGAGCAACGAGACATGGTGTTTAAACATCAAAACAAGAACAAACACTCCTGAAAGGGCTCTTCTATTCGCAAAACACCGGTTTTAAAAAATGGTAGAAAGATTCAAGCCATGATCCAGCTCAATATAACTGTACTGGATAAGGGTTGGCACTGCAGCAGTTTGAGCCCAGTCTCAAGATAATCACTGTACTGTAGAAAACCCAGCGACAGAAGGATAAGTGCGGTGTTCTGTGCAAAACACTGAAGAGCGCAATGCAATTACAGCACAAAGCCAAAAACACAACCATTTTACACCCAAAACAGCGCGGGACACTCTGCAATGGGGTGAACTACAACACAGAGCAAAATAACACCTTTGTATTTGAACAATACAATTCAACAAGCAGCTATTGCATGCTATAACGAGAAGTGACCGAACGAGCAGCTCTGCGCACAGCAAGAGGCAGATCGATACATTCCAGGAGAATGATGCCAACCACAAAGCTACAAGAAAAGTGCCCCCTCTGGTTTAATCCTCTAGCAGACAAAGCCTGCTGGGGCAGGTGTTTGTGTCCCGAGTCTAATTTCAGTGGTACTACAGTGCAAGGCAAGGATAGTATTATCTGGTCTAATTTCAGCGGTAAGCCAGCAGTGTGCGATTTTAATTTCTATATTTTTTGCACTTGGAGAGAGAACTATAACGGGACATTCTAAATTTAGGCACACTAGTCAAAGCCCTATACTGCATTATAAAACTCAACACTGCCAGCATGTTCAGATGAATTTTCTGCACTACACAGACATGTTCTTTCACAGTAAAAACTCCCGTCTGTTGAGGGAACAAAGGAGATGGAATGGGGAGCGCTGCAACGTTTGTTTATGCACAAATACATGTATACAACATACTGTATATATACTGTAGCAGGCTCCCTTCATACCAATTACTGAACACAGCTGCTTTACACAGCAGAACAAACGATCAAAGGAAACGTCAGCACATTTGATAGGAGCGGCATTCAGAGTGGAGGACATGCACAGCTATTTCACTATTGATTTACCTGGGAGTAAGGGCTACTGTGCAGGTAGAGTAGTGAGAGGTTTCTGTCCTAGACCTGCTCGTTCGCAGCTCCAAATGACCGCGTTTTACACGTATTAAACACCTACAGGATTTGCAAAAGGGATTACAGTGCAGATTTTACTAGGAGCACCACAAAACAAAAAAAGAGAACTTTAGCTGATGGTATTTTACAAAAGACAAATCACAATGCCAATTCTCTTTAAAGAAATAATAATACTGTAATGTGACCATGGCTACCATTCATATTTAAAAGGGGATCTTTTAGAGAGAGTTCATGCAATATGTGGTTTGATTCCAGCCTGGATTGCACCCAAACCCGTAGGACTGCAACCCAATACACAGTAACCCAAAGCTGCAGAGCTTCTAATCCAAAGATCAATCCACTGAGCTCAGGGAAGAACAATGGAGCTGTGTAGCCAACGCACTGTACTGCCGAGTCCCACCATGGAATCAAGGCTCTGCATTCATCCGCTGGGATTCACTTTAGTTTAAAAGACACACACAGTACGAGGCAGCGGGCACAGAGAAGACGACAGCAAATACAGCATTGCAAACTGAAGTAAATCCACAGCACTGCATCTGAGTGAGCAGGGCTACAGTATATGGGAAAATAAATAAAACCCTAACCCTAACCCTAACCCTAACCCTAAAACTCCCAGATGCTCATGTCATTTTGCAACTAAACCTTAATCTAAAGTCCATCCCCCAGTGTCCTTCAATAAAGTGAACTGAATGATCCCACATGGACTCAGCAGTAATCATAAGCCTGTACAGATTATGCAAAGCATGTTTTTGCTTGAAATGCACAGTGCAATTCATGCAAGCTGGCATTCTTACATTTTCCCTGGTATAGTAAAGGTTGCAAAGGGCTAAACAAAGCAGACACACATATGCAACATAAGGTTACTGTGCAGTTTCCAGAAAGGCTCTCTTTCAGGGAGAGGGCATGAACAGCAGCTAGTGTCCACTCAGACACAGAGTCACAGAGTGCTTTGAAATGCCTGCTCAAGAACACGCTCAACTGCACCCAATCAAAAAATAACTTTCTGCACGTTTTTGAAAAAAACATGTTTTTTCAGCCCAAGTGAGTACAATGCAGACAAGGTATTTCAGGAAGTCTGATAACAGTTACTTGCAGTACACAATACCATTAACCCTGGAAATTACAGCACGCCCACCACCAACGCACGGACCTGCCTACAGGATTCCATTAGAGCACGCCCACCACCAACGCACGGACCTGCCTACAGGATTCCATTAGAGCACGCCCACCACCAACGCACGGACCTGCCGACAGGATTCCATTAGAGCACGCCCACCACCAACGCACGGACCTGCCTACAGGATTCCATTAGAGCACGCCCACCACCAACGCACGGACCTGCCTACAGGATTCCATTAGAGCACGGCCACCACCAACGCACGGACCTGCCTACAGGATTCCATTAGAGCACGGCCACCACCAACGCACGGACCTGCCTACAGGATTCCATTAGAGCATGCACCACACCAACGCACGGACCTGCCTACAGGATTCCATTAGAGCACGCCCACCACCAACGCACGGACCTGCCTACAGGATTCCATTAGAGCACGCCCACCACCAACGCACGGACCTGCCTACAGGATTCCATTAGAGCACGCCCACCACCAACGCACGGACCTGCCGACAGGATTCCATTAGAGCACGCCCACCACCAACGCACCGACCTGCCTACAGGATTCCATTAGAGCACGCCCACCACCAACGCACGGACCTGCCTACAGGATTCCATTAGAGCACGCCCACCACCAACGCACGGACCTGCCTACAGGATTCCATTAGAGCACGCCCACCACCAACGCACTGACCTGCCGACAGGATTCCATTAGAGCACGGCCACCACCAACGCACGGACCTGCCTACAGGATTCCATTAGAGCACGGCCACCACCAACGCACTGACCTGCCTACAGGATTCCATTAGAGCACGCCCACCACCAACGCACGGACCTGCCTACAGGATTCCATTAGAGCACGCCCACCACCAACGCACGGACCTGCCTACAGGATTCCATTAGAGCACGCCCACCACCAACGCACGGACCTGCCTACAGGATTCCATTAGAGCACGCCCACCACCAACGCACACCTGCCTACAGGATTCCATTAGAGCACGCCCACCACCAACGCACGGACCTGCCTACAGGATTCCATTAGAGCACGGCCACCACCAACGCACGGACCTGCCTACAGGATTCCATTAGAGCACGCCCACCACCAACGCACGGACCTGCCTACAGGATTCCATTAGAGCACGGCCACCACCAACGCACGGACCTGCCTACAGGATTCCATTAGAGCACGGCCACCACCAACGCACGGACCTGCCTACAGGGTTCCATTAGAGCATGCACCACACCAACGCACGGACCTGCCTACAGGATTCCATTAGAGCACGGCCACCACCAACGCACGGACCTGCCTACAGGATTCCATTAGAGCACGGCCACCACCAACGCACGGACCTGCCTACAGGATTCCATTAGAGCACGCCCACCACCAACGCACGGACCTGCCTACAGGATTCCATTAGAGCACGGCCACCACCAACGCACGGACCTGCCTACAGGATTCCATTAGAGCACGGCCACCACCAACGCACGGACCTGCCTACAGGATTCCATTAGAGCACGGCCACCACCAACGCACGGACCTGCCTACAGGATTCCATTAGAGCACGCCCACCACCAACGCACGGACCTGCCTACAGGATTCCATTAGAGCACGGCCACCACCAACGCACGGACCTGCCTACAGGATTCCATTAGAGCACGCCCACCACCAACGCACGGACCTGCCTACAGGATTCCATTAGAGCACGGCCACCACCAACGCACGGACCTGCCTACAGGATTCCATTAGAGCACGCCCACCACCAACGCACGGACCTGCCTACAGGATTCCATTAGAGCACGCCCACCACCAACGCACGGACCTGCCTACAGGATTCCATTAGAGCACGCCCACCACCAACGCACGGACCTGCCTACAGGATTCCATTAGAGCACGCCCACCACCAACGCACCGACCTGCCTACAGGATTCCATTAGAGCACGCCCACCACCAACGCACGGACCTGCCTACAGGATTCCATTAGAGCACGCCCACCACCAACGCACGGACCTGCCTACAGGATTCCATTAGAGCACGCCCACCACCAACGCACGGACCTGCCTACAGGATTCCATTAGAGCACGCCCACCACCAACGCACGGACCTGCCTACAGGATTCCATTAGAGCACGCCCACCACCAACGCACGGACCTGCCTACAGGATTCCATTAGAGCACGCCCACCACCAACGCACGGACCTGCCTACAGGATTCCATTAGAGCACGCCCACCACCAACGCACGGACCTGCCTACAGGATTCCATTAGAGCACGCCCACCACCAACGCACGGACCTGCCGACAGGATTCCATTAGAGCACGCCCACCACCAACGCACGGACCTGCCTACAGGATTCCATTAGAGCACGCCCACCACCAACGCACGGACCTGCCTACAGGATTCCATTAGAGCACGCCCACCACCAACGCACGGACCTGCCTACAGGATTCCATTAGAGCACGCCCACCACCAACGCACGGACCTGCCTACAGGATTCCATTAGAGCACGCCCACCACCAACGCACGGACCTGCCTAGGATTCAGGCACGCCCACCACCAACGCACGGACCTGCCACAGGATTCCATTAGAGCACGCCCACCACCAACGCACGGACCTGCCTACAGGATTACAGCATGCACCACACCAACGCACTGACCTGCCTACAGGATTCCATTAGAGCACGCCCACCACCAACGCACGGACCTGCCTACAGGATTCCATTAGAGCACGCCCACCACCAACGCACGGACCTGCCTACAGGATTCCATTAGAGCACGCCCACCACCAACGCACGGACCTGCCTACAGGATTCCATTAGAGCACGCCCACCACCAACGCACGGACCTGCCTACAGGATTCCATTAGAGCACGGCCACCACCAACGCACGGACCTGCCTACAGGATTCCATTAGAGCACGCCCACCACCAACGCACGGACCTGCCTACAGGATTCCAGCACGCACCACACCAACGCACTGACCTGCCTACAGGATTCCATTAGAGCACGCCCACCACCAACGCACGGACCTGCCTACAGGATTCCATTAGAGCACGCCCATCACCAACGCACGGACCTGCCGACAGGATTCCATTAGAGCACGGCCACCACCAACGCACGGACCTGCCTACAGGATTACAGCATGCACCACACCAATGCACTGACCTGCCTACAGTACTGGGCCCTGTAATGCATGGCTGTAAAAGTTTTTTTTTTCTTCAAATACTATATTTTATTATAGCACTTATCTGTGATACTTTAAAAGGTCCACACATACTGTACTGCAGCACAGAATACATGTACTGGGTGACAAATATACAGCAAGCCTACAGTAATTAACCAATTAAAAATATATAAAACTATACAACACATTTCTATCCAAAACTCCCGGCTTTTAAATCCAATCCTATTCAAATAAATGACTTGAAAATTATCATAAAATTACTGGCACAGCGCATTTCACATGCTACCATTATGATTAAAATGACATGCAAATGAGTCTCTTGGTAGGAACATTCTGTTGAAACGGAAGCTACTGAACTGCACTGTTAGCCTCAGAAAGGCACAGCGATACGTGAGAATAATTAGGGCTTGAATCTGCAGCTCACTGACAGTCCCAATTACAGGCTCCACACTTGAAGTTCAACAACTCAGTCCCTCCCTCCCCCCCTGCCAGCTGAAGGGAGCCGGGGAGGTTAGGGTCCCCAATATTTTTTATGTCAGACCGACACCGTGGCTAAATCAAGCTTGTAGTAAAACGTGGAATAGGTGAAACAGCTATGCACTAGGAGTCTTATTTCCACCCCTGTGTATTGGTGGGATTAGCCACGTCACAGGTCACTATTTTAATGTGTACATTTCCTGCTGTGCCAGTTAATTAGTAACAGGAGCATGTCTGTTGGGTACACAGCGGCAAGCAAGTTTCAATATCTGTTATGTCCTTAACAAGTACACTTTAAACACGGCAGCAGAGTGTGCTCATGGTTCATTATTGTGAGCACAGCAAGCATAACAATAAAACAGAAGTGTAGGACTCTACAATAAAGCAGTAAAAACACGGACACGATTCGTAATGTACACGACAAAAAAAAAAAAAAAAAAACCACGCGCAAAGAGATTGGTTTGGAATGTTTCAGGTCACTAAAAGCAGAAGCAGCCAAGAATGTGTTAACTTTCAGTTCAAAGGCATTATTCCCCTCCAACATCCTTGTAATCCAGCGTGAGCTTCTTCTGCCCCATTCTCCCTAAAGAACGCAATTAGAAACCCCTTTGTGGGACGCAGAAGAGAGAATCCGTATCCTGGCAACAGACCTTGAGCGTGGAGGAGGAGGAGGAGGACAGGATTTACACAAAGCAAAATGACACGTTTCCACAAAATAAATAAAACTATTTACAGCAAGTCTTCAGGGGGAGGGCTTGTCATAAGCAGAGGTCAAGCAATGAAAATAAAAACCATAACAAAGAAAGAAAGCACAGAGCGTGCCTTCGCTGTCAGAACACAAGCCTGCACGTCTCCAGCTTAAAAATGGTGTAAACAAGGCGTGCCAGTTTTAAGTGAGATTTACAGCAGCTTGTTCCACAAAGACAACACATTTGAAACACACGGTTGTGTCCGACTTAAAGGGGATCTAGCCAAGAGTACAATACAAGAAAACCATCTAAAACATAAGAGTTAAATTGGAGTCGGTAAAAAGTACACAGTATGACCTTCAGAATAAGATGGCTGTATTTCAGTTAAATATTTCTGACAGACTGGTCTGTTGCAGGCATCACTCAGGGCTAATAGGTTAATCTTATCCATGGGAAACAGCAGCCAGGGCCACAGAGCTCCAGTCCCACAGTAGTACTGGAAGAGAGTGGTGTGTCTGCAGGGTCTACACTCCAGCCTCCCGAAGAGTATACAGTACAGTAGCTAGAGAAGGGATGGGAAAAGAAGACTCTTATTACACAGCATTTTCACTACGAGCCACAGTGTACAGGTGTGTCAGTAAACTGGGAATGGATCAAACTGTAATGCAATGGGAGTCTTGCTGTTAAGGAAGCCCTGCAATTCAGTGTTCCCATTGATTCCTGAAGGGTACAGTCTGAACCCTAGGACTGGGTGCAGGGCTAGTCAGAGTTTCAAGCCCTGTAGATTATTAACTACAAATCGAAACACTGGCTACAACCTTTGGCCCAAGCTGTAACACAACACTTTAAAAAAAGAATTCCCTTTAAAACAGAAAGCACAGTTCTATACTGAAGGCAAAACAAAAGCGATTATTGAGATTGAGATAACCTCTCCACAGGAGAGGGGCTGGTTTACATTCCAAGCGAAACAAGCAAAGATCCAGCTGCTTGGATTTGTGATGACTGCTGCTTTTCTAATGCCTCTCTTCCACCGCAGAGCCGAGCAGCACCAGGGACGCACCAAGCCCTCCCGGTTCGGTTAAGGGGAGCCTGGGTTGTTTTTCCACTGCATAGCTGAGCCATGCTACTGATATCACACGCAACGGAAGACAGTTGACATTAATTATTGTTAGATGTTTTGTGAGGCCAGAGTTTCACAGTTTGGTTCTCGCTTGGCTTAACAAATAGCCAGTGGAGAACCACCCATACCTGTACCGTACCGAGCCCTCACGGGTCAGACGTGCCAGTGGAGAAGGGTATCTTACGCTGTGGAGAACAGCAATCCACACAAACCCAAGCAGCTGGGGTGCCCTGTACTGAAGGTGTTCAACTACTGCAAGTGCAGTACAGGGTCTCCAGATGTTTCCACATTTAAAATGTGCAGCTTGATTTTATCCTTTGAAATCACCAGTTTCCTCATTTACTGGGAACCTTCAAAAAAGCAGTGCATCCAGCATCCTGCTACAGAGATACAGCAGAGTCATAGGGTTAAAAATAGATCTATATAACAACCCTGCTGTAGTGCTCGCCCTGGGTAAATGAGACAAAGCACATTAGAACAAGTGCAGGCTGAAGAAAAAGAACGAAACACAATGGAGCCCTGGAGTGCCCAGCTTGACATTACCACAAAAACCAGCTCTCCCACTCACCCTACAAAAACCCCTGGAGTGTCTGTGCAGACAGTCTCCAGGAGAGCTGCGCATCACAATGAATTACTCTGAACTAACACGTCCGGGGGTAAATGTTATTCAAATAAGGAAACAAGACAAAAAAACACTTGAAAGGAAATGATGCATCCGTGAGCAATCCTGACTCTTGCTGTGCTCTGCACAGCATTGGTAAACAGACCCATCTAGAGTATAAGATTCCACACACCCAAACTCTTAATCTGTGGGCTTGAGTGCAATATACACTTAGAGGAAGTACTGGGGTTCCGAAAAATACAGCGTAAACTGTTTAAATAACGTGCCTGACATTTCTCTTTGCATCGTACAAAGTTGTCAGAATGTTGACACTTAAAGTCTGTTTCAAAGCTCTTTTGAAAATGGCCACTCGAGAGCACTGGGGTTTGAGATCTGTCCCCTAATAAAAGGTTTCTGTAAACAGCAGGGTGAGGGATCAGTCAGTCATCGAAGCAGCGCAAAACTGGCATTTTCTGAAGCTGCTGTACATGAACCTTTTGGGGAGAAATCTAAAAAAAGGACAAAATAGAAAAATAAACATTTCCTGTATAACCTGCTACTGTATGCAGAAGAGCGCGCCTCCACTGCGTTCATCAGGTCACTGCAGAAGAGCGCGCCTCCACTGCGTTCATCAGGTCACTGCAGAAGAGCGCGCCTCCACTGCGTTCATCAGGTCACTGCAGAAGAGCGCGCCTCCACTGCGTTCATCAGGTCACTGCAGAAGAGCGCGCCTCCACTGCGTTCATCATGTGATATCCTAACTGCACTAATGAACGAAAGCATAAGAGCTAACAGGTGATCCAAAATGAAAAATATTGGATACCGTGTCGGTTCCCTTTCCGAAAGGATGCTCCATCACGATAACCCCTCCTGGTCTTGTTGAGACTCTGCTGCGCTGCGGCAGGGACAGGGTTAACTGCGTTTAGCAGCTGGATGAAATCCCCTCAGAGCCAGGCCTGCAGCTCATCCCACTCGACAGCAAAAGGGAGTAAATCTCCTGGCAAGCAGAGGCATCGCAGTACAGCAACTCAACTCACACTTACTGACAAGCCAGCAGAGGAATACTTGAATATGGGGGGCAGAGCGGTATAGAATACTTAGAGATACTGCAGACCTTTGAGTGGGGAGGGGTTCACAAACTACATACACATACACATACATACATTATATATATTATACATATATATATATATATATATAGATTATATATAAATTACTTACACACACATATATACATATATATATATATATATATATATATATATATATATATATATATATATATATATATATATATATATATATATATATATATATATATACATACACACACACACACATATATATACACACACACACACACAATCACCCAAACGTGACCTGTCTGCAAAGTGACAGTAAGGGGTAGACTTCACAGTGCTGCTTTAACCCCTTTTTAACTCTCTGCAAACTTTACCCACAAGGAAATGAACTGGTCAAGTTTACTGACCCCTTCCACATGATGTAATCATAAACTAATCTAACATGAAGTCTAATCTAACTTTCCTGATAGAATTAGATTTCTAAAAATCAACTCTATACGATTTACACATCAGGACTGTACATTCCTCCAGAGGACCACAGGACTGTACTGTACTGCAGCTGCCACAGAGCAATGACCGACGCACTGTGTGGCAATACCAGTTTCTAAAGCTTTCAAGGACAGATGCCCGGAGAGAACAGTGTATTCAGTTTGTAAAACAGGTCAGGTGCCACTGAAGAAAGACTGTTTCAGCTTTAATTCTTATAGAAAAGCTACACAATGTATCAGCCAAGCTAGTTTTGGAACAGATATAAGTACAGTATGTGATATTCTAGGATATACAAACTGCACCTCCCTGAAGCAAAGCAGTTTTTAGGCTGCAAGACAGCAGATCTTGCAGACCTGGCCACAGGGCTGGCAGCACAAGCCATCACAGGACTGCAATTGCCGACATCAAGAATGGACCTCAGCAATAAGAGTCCTGGCTCAGCACAGCTGTGGTGCTGTGGAAAGAGCTTTCTGTGTGATGGGCTTACAGTAGCACGGATTCAGCAAGTCATCACACCACAAAACAGTAGCATGAAAACAATGCCAGCTCAGCACGGCTGAGGTACAAAGTGAACACACACTCTCTTGTGGTAATTTTGTTTGTTTTTAAATCCCAGGGAGACAATGGTACCTCAGCACCTGGAGTTGTGCAAGCACAGCTGCATGAGCAGAGAGTCCAGACTGATCTGCACGCAGATGAGGAGCCGCCAATCAGCCGAGGGTCCTTGGGGTTGATGGGGCTGATGTACCATTCCGAATGAGTTAAGAAGCTTGGATTTGTGGGGATTGCTGCTTTTCTCAAGTCTGTGGAGAACAGCAATCGCTACGTGCAGCATCATTTAGGAATGCACCTCGGCTGGAGACGATTGGCTCTGGAATCAAGGCTTATTTCTTTAAGTAACAGCACCCTGATTGGAGGGCATTACCACCTGATTGCTGACTGTGTCAGGAAGGTAAAGACCCCACACAGACAATGGCAGCTACTGAACCAGCTCACAATGCCAAGCACCTTTCAAAACACATAATCCCCAACTCAATCCCTGCATCCACAGCATGAAGCTGCTGTCCTTTGGTATGTGGAGGAACAGCGGATGAATGGATTGTTACTTGAAATATCTTCCAATACATCAAGGTTACAGCTTGCAGGACATCCAAGAGGCTCTCTGGACAGACGAAGGCTGCAGACTAGCAGAGTAGGTGAACCAAAACAGGAGACGGGAATTCCTGAAACAAAAGGCAGACAGAGCGAGGGTCGTGACGCCCCCCCACCCCCCACCCTGGCGAGCAATCAAGACCCCCGTCACACACACACACACACACACACACACACACACACACACACACACATTATATATATATATATATATATATATATATATATATATATTACACACACACACACACACAATCACCCAAACGTGACCTGTCTGCAAAGTGACAGTAAGGGGTAGACTTCACAGTGCTGCTTTAACCCCTTTTTAACTCTCTGCAAACTTTACCCACAAGGAAATGAACTGGTCAAGTTTACTGACCCCTTCCACATGATGTAATCATAAACTAATCTAACATGAAGTCTAATCTAACTTTCCTGATAGAATTAGATTTCTAAAAATCAACTCTATACGATTTACACATCAGGACTGTACATTCCTCCAGAGGACCACAGGACTGTACTGTACTGCAGCTGCCACAGAGCAATGACCGACGCACTGTGTGGCAATACCAGTTTCTAAAGCTTTCAAGGACAGATGCCCGGAGAGAACAGTGTATTCAGTTTGTAAAACAGGTCAGGTGCCACTGAAGAAAGACTGTTTCAGCTTTAATTCTTATAGAAAAGCTACACAATGTATCAGCCAAGCTAGTTTTGGAACAGATATAAGTACAGTATGTGATATTCTAGGATATACAAACTGCACCTCCCTGAAGCAAAGCAGTTTTTAGGCTGCAAGACAGCAGATCTTGCAGACCTGGCCACAGGGCTGGCAGCACAAGCCATCACAGGACTGCAATTGCCGACATCAAGAATGGACCTCAGCAATAAGAGTCCTGGCTCAGCACAGCTGTGGTGCTGTGTCTGAGCTCCGCTCCAGTAACTGAAAGAGCTTTCTGTGTGATGGGCTTACAGTAGCACGGATTCAGCAAGTCATCACACCACAAAACAGTAGCATGAAAACAATGCCAGCTCAGCACGGCTGAGGTACAAAGTGAACACACACTCTCTTGTGGTAATTTTGTTTGTTTTTAAATCCCAGGGAGACAATGGTACCTCAGCACCTGGAGTTGTGCAAGCACAGCTGCATGAGCAGAGAGTCCAGACTGATCTGCACGCAGATGAGGAGCCGCCAATCAGCCGAGGGTCCTTGGGGTTGATGGGGCTGATGTACCATTCCGAATGAGTTAAGAAGCTTGGATTTGTGGGGATTGCTGCTTTTCTCAAGTCTGTGGAGAACAGCAATCGCTACGTGCAGCATCATTTAGGAATGCACCTCGGCTGGAGACGATTGGCTCTGGAATCAAGGCTTATTTCTTTAAGTAACAGCACCCTGATTGGAGGACATTACCACCTGATTGCTGACTGTGTCAGGAAGGTAAAGACCCCACACAGACAATGGCAGCTACTGAACCAGCTCACAATGCCAAGCACCTTTCAAAACACACAATCCCCAACTCAATCCCTGCATCCACAGCATGAAGCTGCTGTCCTTTGGTATGTGGAGGAACAGCGGATGAATGGATTGTTACTTGAAATATCTTCCAATACATCAAGGTTACAGCTTGCAGGACATCCAAGAGGCTCTCTGGACAGACGAAGGCTGCAGACTAGCAGAGTAGGTGAACCAAAACAGGAGATGGGAATTCCTGAAACAAAAGGCAGACAGAGCGAGGGTCGTGACGCCACCCCACCCCCCACCCTGGCACAATGCAATGTCAAGCTCCCCCAGTAACCCACACACACACACACACACACACACACAGACACACACACACATGCTTTTCTAATGAGACAATGGCTTTGAGCAGCGCGGCAGCATTCCTGTTCAAGCATTATCTCCACACGACCCGCAATGACAAATCAATCTCTTTAAAATCGCTACTGCAACCCAACTGAGATTAAATAACAAAATAAAAAAAGGAACTGGAGCGATTGTGCTGATAATACCAATACAAGAGGTTTCAAAAACCGTGTTTCTGTTTTATTTTACTACAGCATGTTCAGCTCTACAGAAACAACAAATTTGCTTGGAGCAAATGAAAACTGACTGTACTGAAACACTTTCAAACCCATTTTATTACAGAAAAAAGCCCCCCCCCACCTACCTTGTACTGCCAACCACTTTTGGCGACCCCATTTATTTATATAAAAGCTTATGTAGTACGTTTCTGCGATTATTGCTTGGTTATTTAGAATAGATAGAACACACATCTAAACAATACAAATAAAAATATTGGTTTGTGTGGCTTGTGCAACACCATACAGAACCCAGACAAGTACTTCATTCTCCAGAGGTACCGAATCAGTACCCAAGTCCAGCACATCAACACTATGTACAGCATACTGTACAATCTGACTGCAGCATTAATGCAATATGCCTCAAGGGATTTATACTGCAATGAAAAATCCTCCTCCATAGGGTACCATCCAAGATACAATAGTTATTTACGCAGAACATTCTAGGAAACAGCAGTGTTTCAGAACAGATGTCAAAATCCGGGTAGAGAAAGACAGCGCCTATAACTGATCAAGAGCCAACTTTCAGTTTCTGTGAAACTAAGAGTTAGCAATGATTAGATATCCAACTGGCATGCAAATGATTTACTGGTTGCTGTACAAACGCATGTTGGAGGTTATAGCCGCTACAGTAACTGCATTCTCACAATGCGATGTCTGAGCTCCGCTCCAGTAACTGCATTCTCACAATGCGATGTCTGAGCTCCCGAGCGTATCAATCTGTGATCCCGCTCCAGTAACTGCATTCTCACAATGCGATGTCTGAGCTCCGCTCCAGTAACTGCATTCTCACAATGCGATGTCTGAGCTCCGCTCCAGTAACTGCATTCTCACAATGCGATGTCTGAGCTCCGCTCCAGTAACTGCATTCTCACAATGCGATGTCTGAGCTCCGCTCCAGTAACTGCATTCTCACAATGCGATGTCTGAGCTCCGCTCCAGTAACTGCATTCTCACAATGCGATGTCTGAGCTCCGCTCCAGTAACTGCATTCTCACAATGCGATGTCTGAGCTCCGCTCCAGTAACTGCATTCTCACAATGCGAGGTCCGAGCTCCGCTCCAGTAACTGCATTCTCACAATGCGATGTCCGAGCTCCGCTCCAGTAACTGCATTCTCACAATGCGATGTCCGAGCTCCGCTCCAGTAACTGCATTCTCACAATGCGAGCTGTCCGAGCTCCAATCTCCAGTAACTGCATTCTCACAATGCGATGTCCGAGCTCCGCTCCAGTAACTGCATTCTCACAATGCGATGTCTGAGCTCCGCTCCAGTAACTGCATTCTCACAATGCGATGTCTGAGCTCCGCTCCAGTAACTGCATTCTCACAATGCGATGTCTGAGCTCCGCTCCAGTAACTGCATTCTCACAATGCGATGTCGAGCTCCGCTCCTCCGCTCCAGCAACTGCATTCTCACAATGCGGTGTCCGAGCTCCGCTCCAGTAACTGCATTCTCACAATGCGATGTCCGAGCTCCGCTCCAGTAACTGCATTCTCACAATGCGAGGTCCGAGCTCCGCTCCAGTAACTGCATTCTCACAATGCGGTGTCTGAGCTCCGCTCCAGTAACTGCATTCTCACAATGCGTAACTGCATTCTCACAATGCGGTGTCTGAGCTCCGCTCCAGTAACTGCATTCTCACAATGCGATGTCTGAGCTCCGCTCCAGTAACTGCATTCTCACAATGCGATGTCTGAGCTCCGCTCCAGTAACTGCATTCTCACAATGCGGTGTCCGCTGAGCTCACAATGCTGTCCAGTAACTGCATTCTCACAATGCGATGTCTGAGCTCCGCTCCAGTAACTGCATTCTCACAATGCGGTGTCTGAGCTCCGCTCCAGTAACTGCATTCTCACAATGCGATGTCTGAGCTCCGCTCCAGTAACTGCATTCTCACAATGCGGTGTCTGAGCTCCGCTCCAGTAACTGCATTCTCACAATGCGATGTCTGAGCTCCGCTCCAGTAACTGCATTCTCACAATGCGGTGTCTGAGCTCCGCTCCAGTAACTGCATTCTCACAATGCGATGTCTGAGCTCCGCTCCAGTAACTGCATTCTCACAATGCGGTGTCTGAGCTCCGCTCCAGTAACTGCATTCTCACAATGCGGTGTCTGAGCTCCGCTCCAGTAACTGCATTCTCACAATGCGGTGTCTGAGCTCCGCTCCAGTAACTGCATTCTCACAATGCGATGGCTGAGCTCCGCTCCAGTAACTGCATTCTCACAATGCGGTGTCTGAGCTCCGCTCCAGTAACTGCATTCTCACAATGCGGTGTCTGAGCTCCCCTGTTAAATTCCACAGCTCGCTATCTGAACATTTCATTCACCGTCATGTTAATCGCTGTTACAGCACTGTTGGCAATTCATTTAATTGCTATTAAATCAATCTGATCTACTTAGACGCTAAACATGAATTTTAATCAAGTGTTCTCCTGTTAATGCGTTAAAAACAGTTTGCTTTAATTAAACTATTTTCTTTCCCTTCATGAATTTATAATTCATGAAGTAAAACAAATGCCTTGTAAGAACTGTAACAATTTTTCTAAACTGTCACTTTGTAACTCACCAATTCTAGATCATCCTGTATCTAAATACTGGGTTACTACTGACAGTATGATGTAGGTCAAGCTAGGCAGCAATCGTTTAAACTGAAACATTTGTGTAATTAATTTCCCCCCCCCCCCCCCCCACTCTCAGAACAGATACCATTCTAAAACAGGTAAGCTACACAATACCATCACTCACGCCACTGCAATCAGAGGCCATGAAGGCACTGTGTCTACATTCACAACCTTAACCTCAGCCCAGATACCTTTCTAAACACACCTGTCACATTAACCTGAGCACAATGTACCTGCAGAGAGACACACACCTGTCCCAATGCACCCGCAGAGACACACACCTGTCATTAACCTCTCCTGTACAAGCTACATTCCTCCAGACACTTGAAAAACCAGCTGGCAGAGAAGAAACCGGTTTGCTGCTTCTGGTACAGCTTGGAGTCTGTTAAGAGGCTGCCTGCTCGGCACACAAATACCTGGGCTGAGCTGAGCGAACCCCATTGGAGAGCAGGTAGAAATACGAGACAGGGGAAGCTTGTCAGGACTGTGCAACAGCTAGGAATCTGGTGCATTAGCAGTGTGTGCCTGGAACCTGCCTCCTTCGGGGAACTGTACTGTCGGGGATATTTTTGGTTTTCAAATTGCAGCAAAACAGGATGACGCCCATAACATCTTGAAGGCAAACTGCCTTTCTTTTGAGTTAAATTCACAATGCAAAATAAAAACGGCTTAAAAGTTTAAAAGAAAAAAAAAAAAGGTCACAATACTGTAAATTACACGTCTTTTTGGATTAAATTCAAAATTAGGAGAAAACACAATAAATTCAAGGAGAAACAGTGTCTACTGTAGAAGTCACTGACGTCAGTGAAGACTGAGAAAGATATCTAGACGCAACACTCGTCACTGAATTCATTCAAGTTTCTTTCAGTGTTTCTAAATGTAGCCACAGTGAATGTTTAGCATTGCTTGGCTGGAGATGCAGTACTGAGTGTCCTGTTGATACTTCTTCAATGAGAAGCAAACATCTGCATGCTCAGTAGCTTCACAGCTGGGAAGAACAAAGGCCGTTTAAGCACATATTCCTGTCACTGAGGTTTTATGAGTTTATGGTGCAAACGGAGCTTTCTACTTTGTGTTTTGAATAGAAACAAACAAAAAGCAGCTGGGAATAACATATGACTTCCTGTTTTGCTTTAGGCTTCATTGAATAAAACTCCCCACTCTGTCAATCCTTAATTATTAACTAGATTCATGTTTGCCAAGCCGTTTCTACAAAACGCAAGCACAGCTTTACTGTAGAGACTCGCAGTGAGAATGTAGTGCCAGTGGAAGAGATTATTTGCCTGCCCTGGCCAGCTGGATGAGACTACATTAAAAGCAGTTTCATCAAATGACACCATTACTGTACCAACCCACATGTTATTATTGCATGTGTGACAGAGAGAGGAGAGAGAAACAGGAGAGGAGGCAGAGAGTCATCCTTCTTGCTGAGGACATGAATATTGCTGTCTTTGTAAACAGTTTCGCATACAGCACTCTTTCAATTTAGCTAAAACAGTAAAAGGGGCGAGTGCTGGAATTGTATTTGTATTAACATGCATACAGGAAGTCTTGTGAATGAATAGCTGTAACTACTGTAGCAACATATTGGATGTAATTTTACTTCCTGAAAATCAAGAACAAATATTAAAGTAATCTTCAGTACATTACTCTGATAAACGTCCACTTTGCTCACAATATATGACTCTAGACAATGAATACTGATGACACCACAATGTGTGACAAATACTTGATATAATAAGACCAATCGCTGGAATTTTTGGACGCAGATCTCGACACACAGTATCAAATACAAAAAAGACATGTTCCTATCTGTTAGAACTAAAGAAAGGGGCATCGAAACATGTGAGGGAGGAGTCGGCTGTCCTGCTGAAGTGTTTATAATGTGTCCACTCTAGCTCGGAGGCAATTCTCTTAAAACATCTTCAGACCAAACAGTAAGCTGCTGGAGGCTTTTAAACGTTCATGAACTGGTTAACCATTGCAACGTTAGCAACCCCCCTCCCTCCCCAGCAAACAGAGACCTGTAACCCGAGCCCCCTCTCAGGAGGGCAGTCAGTGTCCCTCAGCTCAGCTCCTCTCCTTTCAGTTGAAGGCTCTTCATTGGCTGACTTTGATAAAGAGCACAGCAGGCAGTGTTCCAGTTACCTGATAAGCCTGACACTGACCACATGTATCCACAGACCCGAGATGGTTGCTAGGATACTTGATTGAAATGAGGGGGGTTCTGGGAGCAGACCAACCAGGCAGGAGAAAGAACAAGGAAAATAAATAAATAAATAAACAGAAGTGGAAGAGTGAATGAAACATTTGCCATTGGCTGAAAGCACAGAGCTAAAGGGGGAGGGGTGTCCAAGTGTAATAAACATGTATATCATTATTTAAATCTGCTTCAATTAAAGGACTGAAGTCCCATTTCTAACAATGTAACAAAGCCCCAGGGCCTTACCGTAGCAGGCATATTTATGACATTTAATTATTTTTATATATAACAATAAAGTCCATGTGATTAAAAAGGATAAATGTGTTCTGTTCTTATTTTATTTTCAATGGAAAGGAATTGGATTTAGCAGACTGCTACTGTACTGCTTTGTGAAACTAGACCCTGGTGCTCAGAGGTGAATTGTTCAAGCAGAGGGTTTCTGTCTACACACACACACACACACACACACACACACACACACACACACACACACACACTATCTGTTGCATCTTCGCAGAGCTCAAAGTGCCTGTACCGTGCACAGCCCCAGGGTTCTCCACAGGCCTCTTAACAAACCCGATCCGCCCGTCTTGCAGATGCCACTGTGCCTTTAACAATAAGGATTGCTGGGTGTGGTTCCAAGACTTGAAACATGACAGCCGTGTTATGTCTTGACGCAATATTTAACAAAGAGAGTTGAAGCAAGCCGACGATCGGCGCAATCCAGAGCCTGATACTATACCTGTATGCCTTTAAGAAGAAAGGTGTGATGGGATATCAGCTGAACACTTGTCAGCTGATATACAAATGCTTAAGTGCAGAGGTGCAGGGTTATTACACTCAGGTTTCATGCAGCAGCTGTGATGGTGACCGAACGTGTGCGAGCACTGTTGTGTAAAAATAATGGTTATAACGAACAGCTGCATTCAAAAAATGTAGACAAAAAGCCATGCATTAACAAAACGCCCTGAAAACTTAAAACAATTTAAATGAAGCAATCAGCTCAATAATGAAGCTAAAGGGGAAGTTGGAAAGGTTACTGTTTTTTTTTTGTTCGCTCCAATAACCCTGCGTTATCTTTCCACAGTCAAATCGCAGAGTGCCTAAATAAGCACAGTTAATTTACCATAACAAAAGAAAGTCATGAAAAAGAAAATGTGGAACATCAAAAAGAGCGGCGAAAGACAGCACGTTATTCGGATGCTTTGTCATATTATATATTTTAGGCAAGGCAAGTTTGTCTGTTAAAAGCGCTCCCGGCTGTACAGAATCCCTGGGGAGACCCGGAGCCCCACAGTACATTACAGCTTCTACCAACCCCCCCCTCGCCCTTTCATTCTCCGAGCAGCCCGGCTCTCTATGCTAATCAGGGATCTTCCACTCTGCATACAAGCTTCTCTATTAGGAGCCTCACCAGCATCACTTCTAGCAAGGAAATGAATGCAATAAAACAAAGCACTGGTTACTTGCACTCAACCGCAACCCCTGCCTGATCCCAGCTGTACTTGCACAGTACAGCACCTCACTGGACTGGACACGGTTAGTTCCAAGGACAAAACACAAACACCTATCACCATGACGATGTCAGCCCGGTCCACTGAGCGAACACAATGTTCTAGAACTGCCATTGTTTAGAATACAGTTCTAAGAATGCCCCACATCATACCATCCATCCCCCGTAACATCTCCTGCAGAAACATTCACAGCGCTTACATTACTGCATCAGATCAGGAGTTTGAAATCAAATAAACCCAATGCTCTGTCCAAGGTTTCAGTGTGCACTCAATGCTATACAATAACTCAACACCTACTAAACAAACCCAAGTTACTCTGCTGTGCCTTGACTTCTTTACACAAACTCCACACCTTGCAAATCAGTTCCCCCCGCCAGCCAAGCCTGGGTGTGTTTTAAAAACTGAACCATTTCTTCAATGCAAAACACTCATTTTACAAGACCTCGTTAACTGAAACGTTTAGGAAACATGATTAAATACAAAGGAATACATTACAAAGATGCTTCCTTACTTGTTAACCAAATAGGATTGCGCCATAATGGAAAATAATGTTAACTCGTCTGTACACATTACACCGCAACTCAATGAATCTTCAACCCTTACACAACGACTCAACAGCACCGCACCCGCGTTTCACAAGCAGATTCCTGAATGCTCAGGGCAATGAACACACATCAATACACCATGAAATCTGAAGGCGAAGCTCGGAATGAACTCAGAGCATTGTTCCTGTACTCTACAAATCAAGCGAGAACTGCCGAGCACAGCCCGTCATTACATCACAAGACGTGCTTCACGATACTTGTTGCTACACGACAGTGAGGGGCACACGACACAACGTGTGAAATGGCTTCTCTACAGCAAGACACAGGAACATTATCATATATTCATCATATTATATATATATATATATATTTACTGAACTATACATATATATATATATATATATATATATATATGCATATATATATATATTAATTATTAAAATTGTTTTGTGTGAATGTATAATAAATAAATAAATAAAACACGTTTGTATCAGTAGCTACCAGTATCTTGGCCCCAATATAAACTATATAAAGAACTGTTTCCCGTATTCTACTTTTTAAGTCACAAAACATGTTGTTCTGTATTAACTTTTGTTATACTGTAGCATCGCATGTTAAAATACAGCGATGGAAATGTATACCTTAAAACGAACTACGACCTGTGTGTCTATTACACAGATTAAAAGAAACACGCACACGCACACGCACACGCACACGCAGTACAATACAAAGCATCGCCGTGGTTCTCATTGTTCGGGTCACCGGTTAAGCGAGTTATAAAACTCATTTCTCACACCACGGCTCAGGTTTCATGTGTGTTTTTAGTATTCATTTAAACTGCAGACGCTTGGTTTTATTTCAGTTGTATTCCTCCGAAACTACTCAGTAAAAGAGTGATATAAACACGCAGCGCTTTTCGTTTCCCCGTCTCCTACACATCCCGGTCAATGAGAAACAAACTTTCGCTGTTTCTTACGCCTTGGTGCGAGCATTTACTGAACTGAACACAACAAAATAAAACAACAGCACCGACCTGCAAGCAACACAGCGAGACAAAGCGCGCACTGCAGCGCCGGCGAGCCCATTTCTGCCTGTTAATCAATCCCACAGTGAAAGCGCACACTCAGCTCAGCCTCTCTTATCGCATCAGGAACCCGCTGCTCCCAGCCCAGCCTCGGCAGGTGGATCGGGGGCGGCAGCGATCCGCACGTCACTGCCGGAGAGGTGCGGACTCGCTCTGGAATAGAAACGCTGACGAGGCGCCCTCTTCTGGTCAGGACTCTCAAACCCGGGGCTGACATTCTCAGGCGGGTGCAAGCATTACAGCAGTGTGGACAGCTTGCGTGACAGTGAATGCATGCTTTTAAAACGCACACATATCGGTGCGGGACACGTTTATGAATGCAAAAGAAGTCTTATGATTCCGGGACACTGTAAGACAGGTCCGGCTGTTTAAACCGCCTCTAAACCGCCGATGAGTCGATTTGAACTCACCCGGTGCAGGGCGTGTGAACTGCGAGCGCGGTTTCATTAAATGTGTTTAATTGCGATTCTATCGGGAGCGCATGATAACAGCATGCATTACAATCGTGTTGCTTGAAATGTTATTATTATTATTATTGTTTATTTCTTAGCAGAGCCCTTACCCAGGCGCACTTACAGTTGTATACCAAAAATACATATCAAGAACTACAGTGCAATTAACAGCAAGACACAAAATGCAATGACTTCAGTCCTAGTAAGAGCAAATCCAAACCACAGTATGATTTGATATCGGGGCAGTTCAAGAGCAGGTAACAGATCACAGACACAGCATAACAGTGCAGATGAAATAAGTCCTGGCACCCCGTACTGGCATTAAAATAAGTACCGGCAGAATTTCACGCCATATACTTATCCGACAGTAGAATTAATATCGAATGAGAGTGTTCATATTATTTAATTTATTTTTAAAATGAAAAAGATTACAAATAAGATTACAAAACTAATAAGTTTTATAATTCTCACAAAAGTACAGATGAGTAATATCATTTGAGATCAATGTGGTCCTTCTTGCGTCTGCTGAAGACGGCGTTGCGGGGGGGCAGGTTAAAGGGTTACACTCCGGTGTACCCGCTGTACTAGGAGATGTCACCTGCTACACCTGTTAGCGGCTGTGCCACTATTGTAATATTACCCTGGAGTGAAATGGTTTCACCAGGTCTGTAAAAGCAGAGCGGCGATTTTCACATTAAAAAATAAGAAATAATAAAACAGAGTGCCCAATTATTATTAGTTTATTTATTTTCCCCCAGTTTGGATTGGCCAATGGCGTTTTTCTCCTCAGCACAGCGGATCTGGCAGTCTTGAAAATGATGAGGAATCGGACTCTTCTGAGTTCACGGACATGCGCTTTCCTTTGGGTTTTTAAAACCTAGACCCAATTTTACAATCCTTACTCAAACAGTTCAAAGAGGGTCAGAAGAACCATTCACTAAACGAATGCACACATATCCCAGTTTGTTTGTTTGTAATATTATTATTATTATTATTATTATTATTATATAATAATAATAATAATAATAATAATAATAATAATAATAATAATAATAATAATAATAATCAGCATTACAGGAAGGAAAACTGTGCCGTAGGAGAATTGCTTTCTTTACACAATGGCGCCATCTAGTGGCCGTGTTATTAAAAACGGTTAAGAGATTGTCCAGCTTATGTCAGGTTCCTTTGGTCTCTTGGGTCACTTTTGGTAACCTTGCAGCTTTGTGTACTTCAGCCTCGTGTTCATTTAGACTGTACCATACTGTTCAACAGTTTACCATGCTTGCCTGTGTTTTACCAGGCTTTCACTGTGCTTCTACTGTGCATTACTGAACCATGCTGTGCTTTTACAGAGATACACTGAGAATACACCAGCATTGTGGACTAAATATGTGTTAAGAACATAAGAACATAAGAACATAAGAACATAAGAGCATAAGAAAGTTTACAAACGAGAGGAGGCCATTCGGCCCATCTTGCTCGTTTGGTTGTTAGTAGTTTATTGATCCCAAAATCTCATCAAGCAGCTTCTTGAAGGATCCCAGGGTGTCAGCTTCAACAACATTACTGGGGAGTTGATTCCAGACCCTCACAATTCTCTGTGTAAAAAAGTGTCTCCTATTTTCTGTTCTGAATGCCCCTTTGTCTAATCTCCATTTGTGACCCCTGGTCCTTGTTTCTTTTTTCAGGCTGAAAAAGTCCCTTGGGTCGACACTGTCAATACCTTTTAGAATTTTGAATGCTTGAATTAGGTCGCCACGTAGTCTGCTTTGTTCAAGACTGAACAGATTCAATTCTTTTAGCCTGTCTGCACATGACATGCCTTTTAAGCCCGGAATAATTCTGGTCGCTCTTCTTTGCACTCTTTCTAGAGCAGCAATATCTTTTTTATAGCGAGGTGACCAGAACTGCACACAATATTCAAGATGAGGTCTTACTAGTGCATTGTACAGTTTTAACATTACTTCCCTTGATTTAAATTCAACACTTTTCACAATGTATCCGAGCATCTTGTTAGCCTTTTTTATAGCTTCCCCACATTGTCTAGATGAAGTCATTTCTGAGTCAACAAAAACTCCTAGGTCTTTTTCATAGATTCCTTCTCCAATTTCAGTATCTCCCATATGATATTTATAATGTACATTTTTATTTCCTGCGTGCAGTACCTTACACTTTTCTCTATTAAATGTCATTTGCCATGTGTCTGCCCAGTTGTGAAACTTGTCTAGATCATTTTGAATGACCTTTGCTGCTGCAACAGTGTTTGCCACTCCTCCTATTTTTGCGTCGTCTGCAAATTTAACAAGTTTGCTTACTATACCAGAATCTAAATCATTAATGTAGATTAGGAATAGCAGAGGACCTAATACTGATCCCTGTGGTACACCGCTGGTTACCACACTCCATTCTGAGGTTTTTCCTCTAATCAGTACTTTCTGTTTTCTACATGTTAACCACTCCCTAATCCATGTACATGTGTTTCCTTGAATCCCAACTGCATTCATTTTGAGAATTAATCTTTTGTGCGGGACTTTGTCAAAAGCTTTCTGGAAATCTAAATAAACCATGTCATATGCTTTGCAATTATCCATTATCGATGTTGCATCCTCAAAAAAATCAAGCAAGTTAGTTAGACACGATCTCCCTTTCCTAAAACCATGTTGACTGTCTCCCAGGACCCTGTTACCATATAGGTAATTTTCCATTTTGGATCTTATTATAGTTTCCATAAGTTTGCATATAATAGAAGTCAGGCTTACTGGTCTGTAGTTACCTGGTTCAGTTTTGTTTCCCTTTTTGTGGATCCCTTTTTTGTGTTCAAGCAATGACTGCTAACAAAGTACTTCCATACATTTTGTCTGCCATGCAAATGCATTTATTATATAGGTCTCAAATGTTAAGTTTTGAAAGAAACACATGATACAGCAAACATGTGACTTCACTATATAAAAAATGATGGTATCTGGTACTACAGTAGATGAAACCAGTCTCTGTGTGCAAGCCTGGCTTGCATTTCCTGAGCCATTTCACCTGGAGAGTGAAACTGTCCCCATCCCTTCACTGACAATAACAATCAGCTGCTGCCTGCTTCCCTGATTGACTGACATACTCTCAGCCATTAACATACTTCCACTCAGAAGACACTGCGGGGGTGAAATGAGCCAGGAACTTTCTGGAAGACAAGAAAACTGAGAGCTTCCTCGTGCAGTCCCAGAGACCTGCTTTAACATCACAATGCACACGTACTGCCTCATTCTGCACAAGCAACACACTGGAGACCTGCTTTAACATCACAATGCAGCGTACTGCCTCATTCTGCACAAGCAACACACTGGAGACCTGCTTTAACATCACAATGCAGCGTACTGCCTCATTCTGCACAAGCTACACACTGGAGACCTGCTTTAACATCACAATGCAGCGTACTGCCTCATTCTGCACAAGCTACACACTGGAGACCTGCTTTAACATCACAATGCAGCGTACTGCCTCATTCTGCACAAGCAACACACTGGAGACCTGCTTTAACATCACAATGCAGACGTACTGCCTCATTCTGCACAAGCTACACACTGGAGACCTGCTTTAACATCACAATGCAGCGTACTGCCTCATTCTGCACAAGCAACACACTGGAGACCTGCTTTAACATCACAATGCAGCGTACTGCCTCATTCTGCACAAGCAACACACTGGAGACCTGCTTTAACATCACAATGCAGCGTACTGCCTCATTCTGCACAAGCAACACACTGGAGACCTGCTTTAACATCACAATGCAGCGTACTGCCTCATTCTGCACAAGCAACACACTGGAGACCTGCTTTAACATCACAATGCAGCGTACTGCCTCATTCTGCACAAGCTACACACTGGAGACCTGCTTTAACATCACAATGCAGCGTACTGCCTCATTCTGCACAAGCAACACACTGGAGACCTGCTTTAACATCACAATGCAGCGTACTGCCTCATTCTGCACAAGCTACACACTGGAGACCTGCTTTAACATCACAATGCAGCGTACTGCCTCATTCTGCACAAGCTACACACTGGAGACCTGCTTTAACATCACAATGCAGCGTACTGCCTCATTCTGCACAAGCTACACACTGGAGACCTGCTTTAACATCACAATGCAGCGTACTGCCTCATTCTGCACAAGCAACACACTGGAGACCTGCTTTAACATCACAATGCAGCGTACTGCCTCATTCTGCACAAGCTACACACTGGAGACCTGCTTTAACATCACAATGCAGCGTACTGCCTCATTCTGCACAAGCTACACACTGGAGACCTGCTTTAACATCACAATGCAGCGTACTGCCTCATTCTGCACAAGCTACACATTGGAGACCTGCTTTAACATCACAATGCAGCGTACTGCCTCATTCTGCACAAGCAACACACTGGAGACCTGCTTTAACATCACAATGCAGCGTACTGCCTCATTCTGCACAAGCTACACACTGGAGACCTGCTTTAACATCACAATGCAGCGTACTGCCTCATTCTGCACCAGCTACACACTGGAGACCTGCTTTAACATCACAATGCAGCGTACTGCCTCATTCTGCACAAGCTACACACTGGAGACCTGCTTTAACATCACAATGCAGCGTACTGCCTCATTCTGCACAAGCAACACACTGGAGACCTGCTTTAACATCACAATGCAGCGTACTGCCTCATTCTGCACAAGCAACACACTGGAGACCTGCTTTAACATCACAATGCAGCGTACTGCCTCATTCTGCACAAGCAACACACTGGAGACCTGCTTTAACATCACAATGCAGTGTACTGCCTCATTCTGCACAAGCTACACACTGGAGACCTGCTTTAACATCACAATGCAGCGTACTGCCTCATTCTGCACAAGCTACACACTGGAGACCTGCTTTAACATCACAATGCAGCGTACTGCCTCATTCTGCACAAGCTACACACTGGAGACCTGCTTTAACATCACAATGCAGCGTACTGCCTCATTCTGCACAAGCTACACACTGGAGACCTGCTTTAACATCACAATGCAGCGTACTGCCTCATTCTGCACCAGCTACACACTGGAGACCTGCTTTAACATCACAATGTTAGCAGGCGACAGCGCCATCTAGTGCATAGTGATAAATACTTGATTGAAAGTCGCCGAGCACGAGATGGCTTTGGCTCGTCTATAAAGGCACTTGTTATAAAGGTGTAGGGCAGGCAGGCATAGCGGAAGAGCAGCTCCTAAACAACAGCCCCTTCAAACTGAACTGATTGCAATAAGAACCAGTAACAGTGACTGCAAACATCGTAAAAAGGAAAAGGGGAGAATAAAAAAACACAAACTCAATTAAAACATGTACTTCTTGAGCTGTCCACTAGAGGGTGATAAAGGATTTCCGTTATGTTTTTTTTTTTTTTTTTGATGCTGCTAGCTCAAATAAGGTAAACTTCTAAAACTTGCCACCTTGCAAAAAAAAAAAAAAAAAAATAATTATTTATTCTAGCGAGTTTCCGGATGATTCTGAGGTCAGATCACAGTGAAAGCCTTGTAGAATAGCGCTGTTTCTGTACAGAAGGAACAAAATAATAATTAAAAAAAAAACGCCATGAAAATTCAACAACAATCCATCTGTTAGGCTGGTAAACACAGACTGTTTTATTGTCGCTCTTGTTCAGTCCTGCTTCTTCAGCCCTGAAGACATTACACAGAAACAGTTTGCAGCTACACTGTCATGCTGGGTCTCTATCCTCTTACTCCTTTATGTTGTCCCAGTCAGTCTGAGTGGGAGCACTAACGTTTTATTAAATTATCTAAAGTGTTTCATTTATTTTTCTGATGGACTCTTTATGAAGCAGAATTCAGCAGCATCTCTCCCACTCCAGTTCCCAGATTGTCTTTCACCATAGACATATGAAACACAGGCTAGATCAGCAGTGACTGCATAACTGTAGCGCCATCTAGTGAGCAGGTATTGTGCCCAGGTACTGCATATTGACAGCAGTACAAAAGGAATCCACTAGATGGCGCTGGCTCAACCTAAACCGACCCCTGATGATCCAGCCTGTGTTATACGTGACTGTGGTGAGAGAACTGGCTCCTGCAGCTGAAGAGCTGCTCCTGAACACAGATCAAAGCACTTTAACACACAGTATATCAACATGACAGTGCTTGAGTGATTGCAATGAGAACCACTGAGAAGAACTGTGAATAGCACTGAGATTTGCAGCACTTGAGTGATTGCAATGAGAACCAATGAGAAGGATTGTGAATAGCACTGAGATTTGCAGCGCTTGAGTGATTGCAATGAGAACCAATGAGAAGGATAGTGAATAGCACTGAGATTTGCAGTGCTTGAGTGATTGCAATGAGAACCAATGAGAAGGATTGTGAATAGCACTGAGATTTGCAGTGCTTGAGTGATTGCAATGAGAACCAATGAGAAGGATAGTGAATAGCACTGAGATTTGCAGTGCTTGAGTGATTGCAATGAGAACCAATGAGAAGGATAGTGAATAGCACTGAGATGTGCAGTGCTTGAGTGATTGCAATGAGAACCAATGAGAAGGATAGTGAATAGCACTGAGATGTGCAGTGCTTGAGTGATTGCAATGAGAACCAATGAGAAGGATAGTGAATAGCACTGAGATTTGCAGTGCTTGAGTGATTGCAATGAGAACCAATGAGAAGGATAGTGAATAGCACTGAGATTTGCAGCGCTTGAGTGATTGCAATGAGAACCAATGAGAAGGATAGTGAATAGCACTGAGATGTGCAGTGCTTGAGTGATTGCAATGAGAACCACTGAGAAGGATAGTGAATAGCACTGAGATTTGCAGTGCTTGAGTGATTGCAATGAGAACCAATGAGAAGGATAGTGAATAGCACTGAGATGTGCAGTGCTTGAGTGATTGCAATGAGAACCAATGAGAAGGATAGTGAATAGCACTGAGATGTGCAGTGCTTCAGTGATTGCAATGAGAACCAATGAGAAGGATAGTGAATAGCATTGAGATTTGCAGCGCTTGAGTGATTGCAATGAGAACCACTGAGAAGGACTGCAAACATCATTAAAGGTGAAGAGAACAGTAATACAAGCCCTGCTGGCTCTTTAATGGAATTGAAACTCAACAGAACGTGATGGATGGGAGGATGGAGAGCAGCCGGGACGAAGCCAGTAAATGAATGGCTGTTCTAATGACTGTGCTGTACATGAAACAGGGAGGCAAGAGCCCAGTCATAGCTATCTCCACTCCTTTATTTTACAGCAGAAAAACACTGAATATGACTGCATTAGACAGGAACTTGTGTTGGTTGCAATGAAAGTGTAAGTGTGACTAAACTAAACCCTTTACCCAAAGGATCAGGATTCAGGGTGAAAATGAATTGTGAAACAGAGCAAGCCCAGTCCTAACCACTGATTATGAACTAAAAGCCTCTCGATGCTATAATAGCCTGCAAAGGTATTATAACAGAGCTATCTCTTTCCATTGTAATCAGTGACAGTGTGGCTCTATTATAACAGATCTATCTCTTTCCATTGTAATCAGTGACAGTGTGGCTCTGTTATAACAGATCTCTCTTTCCATTATAATTACTGACAGTGTGGCTCTATTATAACAGATCTCTCTTTCCATTGGATCCCTTCTCTCTCCACTCTGCACATCAGTTTAACAGCACTGTTTGAAAGCTGCAGCCTCAGCCTGCTTGCCTTGCTATTCATCATTGTGCTGGTTCCCTTCTCGCTCCACTGCAGCTGCTCCTCCCCAGGGATGGGAGTGTCTTCTCTGCTTTGCCTGCCTGTTGAGGACAGTGCTGGACCAACTCAATTAAACAGACAGACTGCTGTAGGAGCAGCGAGATCCTCGTAAATCCAGAGACCACAAACCGAGACAGAACCATGCAAATCACTGTGGGTTCATAGGAAAAACAAATCCGGAATCCCCTTGTAAAAGTATCTCACAGTAAAAGCACAGCAAAGTGTGAATAAATGTAGATCAGCTCAGCTGGTAAAGGGTGACTAGGTTTAGCAGCTTGGTAAAGGGTGACTGTGTTTAATGTACATCAGCTTGGTACAGGGTGACTGTGTTTAATGTAGATCAGCTCGGTAAAGGGTGACTCTGTTTAATGTAGATCAGCTTGGTAAACGGTGACTCTGTTTAATGTGGATCAGCTTGGTAAAGGGTGACTGTTTAATGTAGATCAGCTTGGTAAAGGGTGACTCTGTTTAATGTAGATCAGCTTGGTAAAGGGTGACTCTGTTTAATGTAGATCAGCTTGGTAAAGGGTGACTGTGTTTAATGTAGATCAGCTTGGTAAAGGGTGACTCTGTTTAATGTAGATCAGCTTGGTAAAGGGTGACTGTGTTTAATGTAGATCAGCTTGGTAAAGGGTGACTGTGTTTAATGTAGATCAGCTTGGTAAAGGGTGACTCTGTTTAATGTAGATCAGCTTGGTAAAGGGTGACTGTGTTTAATGTAGATCAGCTTGGTAAAGGGTGACTCTGTTTAATGTAGATCAGCTTGGTAAAGGGTGACTCTGTTTAATGTAGATCAGCTTGGTAAAGGGTGACTGTGTTTAATGTAGATCAGCTTGGTAAAGGGTGACTCTGTTTAATGTAGATCAGCTTGGTAAAGGGTGACTCTGTTTAATGTAGATCAGCTTGGTAAAGGGTGACTCTGTTTAATGTAGATCAGCTTGGTAAAGGGTGACTCTGTTTAATGTAGATCAGCTTGGTAAACGGTGACTGTGTTTAATGTAGATCAGCTTGGTAAAGGGTGACTCTGTTTAATGTAGATCAGCTTGGTAAAGGGTGACTGTGTTTAATGTAGATCAGCTTGGTAAAGGGTGACTCTGTTTAATGTAGATCAGCTTGGTAAAGGGTGACTGTTTAATGTAGATCAGCTTGGTAAACGGTGACTCTGTTTAATGTAGATCAGCTTGGTAAAGGGTGACTCTGTTTAATGTAGATCAGCTTGGTAAAGGGTGACTGTGTTTAATGTAGATCAGCTTGGTAAAGGGTGACTGTGTTTAATGTAGATCAGCTTGGTAAAGGGTGACTCTGTTTAATGTAGATCAGCTTGGTAAAGGGTGACTCTGTTTAATGTAGATCAGCTTGGTAAAGGGTGACTGTTTAATGTAGATCAGCTTGGTAAAGGGTGACTGTGTTTAATGTAGATCAGCTTGGTAAAGGGTGACTGTTTAATGTAGATCAGCTTGGTAAAGGGTGACTCTGTTTAATGTAGATCAGCTTGGTAAAGGGTGACTGTGTTTAATGTAGATCAGCTTGGTAAAGGGTGACTGTGTTTAATGTAGATCAGCTTGGTAAAGGGTGACTGTTTAATAAAAAATTCAGATCAATTCAAAATGTTATCACAGGTGACACTTTGTATTGCTTCATATTTCAATGATTAAACCACACCTTTTATTTTGTATTGATTCATATTTCAATGATTAAAACCCATTCAACTAGCTTGTTGGTTCTGTCATGACACAACAAAGATTGAAATTCCACTTTACAACTGTTAGAAAATTGCAGCATCAATAATATATCATTTTATTATTGTTTTATTTGTTGTTTTTTCACACTGAAAATGTTATTAAAGTACTTTGGCTGGAGGCAGGCTGTTGAAGTAGATTCGCCAGCTCTGATGAGAGCCAGATGTACTGTAATAATCGCGTACACTGCCCTCTGGTGGTGGTATACCAGATCGTCTTCAGCACCCAAGTGTATTTTTCACATCTCTCTTCTATGTGAAATTCCCCATCGCTTCAATACAAACTAAGAAGCATCCTGAAATCCTGAAAGGTCTGTATTTTCACGCTCAGGTGGATTTTTCAGTTTGTAAGGGTTAAGAAAAAACACAGAGAGATTCAGAAACAACCACGCCAGATCATCGAGCCGGTCCCTGACTGCTATTTGAGAGGCTGGCGATGTGGAGTGGAAGATCAATACATCGTCTCAACGGCCTGGGGATAGCAGCCCTTTATTGGTGGAGGACACTTCAAATCAATAGCTCTTTCACTTGCTGCTTTCTCTGGAGGTTTGCTGCAAACTTGATTTCAGTCAGGAAACTCATGCGATGGATTATTTACTTAGACTAGTCAACATTACACATATTTTCATGCTACATTCTTTGGCCCTGCCTTTCGAGGTGTCCATGCCCATGAATGAGCTTGCAGATAATTGAAGAGGCTGACTGTAGGGACGCCATGTACAGGGGGGCATGATAGCTGCCCTCCCCGTTAGACCAAACCGAAACAACATGAGTTGGAGGCTGGAGGCTGGGCAAGCTCTGGAGCACAGTGGGGATGTAATGGATCGAGGTCAAGCCATTCTCTTTAGCTGCTGTAGCTTTAGCATCATTACTGGTTTTGTTTAGTTGTCTTGACTTGAATTCATTCATGACATGCAAATAATTCAAATTCAATGCTGTAGACACACTGCTCCATCCTGGTACCGGTGCTGTAGGTCACATGGTCTGACTGCAGCAGGACTGTTGAAGTGCGCTTCCATGGCACAACACAGCAAATGATTAGGTACCAGGAAGTAGCTGTGGCTTTTCATCTATAGTGCAATCAAGCAAAGACCCAACAGACCCCCTATAGAATGAACGCAGGCAGAGTGACAGCGGTGCTCATGCAATGAGAAGGGAGTGACACCCTTGGCTAGTGTGCAGTGACAGCGGTGCTCGTGCAATGAGAAGGGAGTAACGCCCTTGGTTAGTGTGCAGAGTGCCAGCGGTGCTCGTGCAATGAGAAGGGAGTGACACCCTTGGTTAGTGTGCAGAGTGACAGCGGTGCTCGTGCAATGAGAAGGGAGTGACGCCCTTGGTTAGTGTGCAGAGTGACAGCGGTGCTCGTGCAATGAGAAGGGAGTGACGCCCTTGGTTAGTGTGCAGAGTGACAGCGGTGCTCGTGCAATGAGAAGGGAGTGACGCCCTTGGTTAGTGTGCAGAGTGCCAGCGGTGCTCGTGCAATGAGAAGGGAGTGACGCCCTTGGTTAGTGTGCAGAGTGACAGCGGTGCTCGTGCAATGAGAAGGGAGTGACGCCCTTGGTTAGTGTGCAGAGTGACAGCGGTGCTCGTGCAATGAGAAGGGAGTGACGCCCTTGGTTAGTGTGCAGAGTGACAGCGGTGCTCGTGCAATGAGAAGGGAGTGACGCCCTTGGTTAGTGTGCAGAGTGACAGCGGTGCTCGTGCAATGAGAAGGGAGTGACGCCCTTGGTTAGTGTGCAGAGTGCCAGCGGTGCTTGTGCAATGAGTGACATGCTTGGTTAGAATGCCTAGGAGTTTCATGTAATGGTGTACAGTAAATGGACACAATGCGCTCATTTGAAACGTTTGCAGTTCATATTTTATTAGCAGCAATCAGCTCGATGTTGCTGGCTGCCAGCCATTAAAATGTTGATGTTTTTTTTATTTTTATGTGAAATCCTGCAGGCAAGAATATGTCAACTTTATGAAAGCTGTCGGCAGATTCGATAATGTAGAAAATGTTTTTTACCTGCAGAAATCAAAGCTCTCTTTGTGTGGAACCTGTTTGGATTCGGCGATCCTCTCTGGGTGTGAGTGAGGCACTTCACTTCTCTTTCAGAGCTTTACCATGCTTGTGCCTCGAGGGGCTCTTTATTCTAGCACTTACTCAGCAAGAGACTTTTTATTACATTTTTGATGTGGTTTTTATGCATTATTATTTTGAATCAGATCCTAATTGCAACTTTTTTTATAGCTGTGTTTATAATTCCTGTTCATTTTATTATTCATGTTGTCATATATCTCCTTCAGTGTTTGTGTATAATTGTGTAAGTTTCCGATCTATGGATCTATTTTATAATGCATAATGTTTGTTTTTTTTCAAAGTTATGGCAGGGCAACTTCTCAAACTCCATCGAGTTCACACACATTCTTTTAAAATGTTTACCGCAGTTCATCTCCGGGATCCTGTTCAAATAGCTGTTCTGTGGCTGGCGTATTCCACTTGCTCCTGTCTCCTGGTTTCATGTTTCCTGTTGCTCTGGTGCCTCTGCTGTAATATCTAGGGCTGAGGGCCCGGTGAGGGGAGGCTGTCAGGCACTTGTTTTTTCTGAGCCTCTCTTGCAATCCCTGGCTGCTTTCATGAATTGAATGCGTTAACCTGGAACCAGCTGTTTTCTGAACCGATGAAACAGTAGATTAGAGGGCTCTGCTTGCGCACATTAACTCCTTTAAGATTGAGTTACAACCTGGAGATTTCCATGGAGAAATGTTTCTAAAATACTGCTTCAAGTTTGCAGGAGTTTTTAAAAAGACAGCTGCAATGTTGCAAAGCCACATATTTGTTAAAAGCACCGTGCCTTTAATTGCTGTGACTTTAACTCTAGCATATTGTAGTTTATGTAAGTGCAGCCCCCTCCCTTTGCAGTGCTGCTATTGAACATTGCACTTGATTAGGAAAGCAACTCATAAATCATACATAATACTACGTGTATAATATCAGCCTTTAACTTGTGGGGATGCAGGGTTACTGAAGACAAGCTTTTCATGGCCTTGGTTGTGCTGTCTTACCCCGGGACGAGATGCCTCTTTTACATGCCATTCAATTTAGCATGCATTGAGGGACAGGATACCATGATGCACTTCAGTCTATGAAAGTAACCGATGCAGAATACAAAGACAATGAGATTTTGTAGCCCTTGCAATATGTGCAAAATAAACAGCATGGTTAGTTCAAATTAGGTTCAACTGCTCAAGTGTATCCCTAAACCTTTTCTGATACAATTGTGTACTTACAAATATCATACAAAAAGATAAGGAGATTGTAACCATGCATAATACCATTGTAATGATGTGCAAGCACACATGTATTACTCTGTAACTACTCTGTAAATACGCAGTAATTAGAGACACTCAATGGTAAGTGTTGCCAAATGCACTATAGAAATATAGACAGCATTGCAATAGTGTTTATTTAGTTTCAATTGAAACATCCTTCCTGTTTCCAGGAACGTCCTAAGAAAAAGACGAGTCATGTTCCAAACACACTGTAATGAATTGGCACCTCAGCCCATTGAATTGAATGAAAAGGGGGGGGCTGGATGTGAACCATATGGGTCAAAGACCTACGCCTCCCCATTCAACCAGAGAGCAAGCTCAAAGTGTGGCTCTTACGCTGGTGTCAGCATTGCTAACTGATCAGCAGCTCTGAGGAGATAATTCCCATTCAATCCATGTTAACTCAAGTCTTCAAGCACATGAAATCCTAAACGCTTCTTAACCTGATCCAGCTGTTCTCATTTACCTCGTGTGATCCAACAGCACAGATGAAAAGTGTTCTTTGGATAACCTCCTGGGACTCATCTGGGGGCCCGAATCTATGGCAGTTCCAAATCCTAGTGAGCCCGGGGAGCAAAAGCACATGCTGAAGACGCCAAGACAGAGACCTGTGGCTGTCCTCATCTCATTTCAATTGGCTGGAACTTTAAAAAACTATGTTTGTTGTTAGCCCTGCTCCCTCTACCACCAAACACCAAGTAACACGCCCCCACCGCAACCAATCAGCTGACATCAGTGTTCCAAAACAAACATCATCCAACACACAACAGAAAAGCAGAAATGCCAGGTAAGCAGTGACGTACGTTCAGGTGTTTAAAATGATTATCCCATCTCGGACTGTACAACCAGCCACCTTGTATCCTACTGTTGTTCTGCCCTGTTGTGCGAACTAGCCCTCCTCCTCTGCCATTTACTGCACTACAAACTCCACTACACTTCACATGAAGTGTCTCATTACTGTGCATTGACAGAGTAGTTACTCGGTAAACGCAGGTGTCTTTTATCACGATACAACCCTAACCCTAATCCTAACCCTAATCCCAACGCTAGCTGCTCACAAGCACTATGAATGGGGTGTTGATTGTGTTCAGCTGTTACAATACTGTTTTATTATATTAGTTTGTATAAATAATGTAAGTGTGAAATGTGTTTTCACTGAGACTCAGCAATGCATTCTACTGAAGTTTAAAGTGCCTGCAGATTGGAATACCAATAATAAAATAAAAGCTTATTCAGGCTAATACAAAGCTCGAGTGTATTGTGAATGGGGGGGGGGGGCATTATATCTTCATGTTGTTGCTTTATGTTTTTGTGCCTTTGTCTGTTCACAAGATTTTTTTTTTTTCTAGGAATCAATCTGGCTTTTAAGACAATGTAGTCCAGGCACCCCTTGCTGTGCCTCTGGCTAAAGGAAGACGGCCCATGAAAAGGCTCTCTTTGTATAATAATTTTTTAACACATCCACCACAGTCTCCGCGCTGCCAGTCAGAATGTTATTTGTCCTCCCAGTAGATCTGTCTCGTTTACAGAGAAATCAAACAACCGCTTTGGTTATTACTCAGTTATCAGAAACGGTGCACAAGACAAGGACTTGTCAGGGGTTTCTAGGAATCGGATATGAAACACCCCACCCAGGGGACCCTTGGGCATTCATAATGGGCTCTTTGTTTTTCCCAAGAAAGAGAAGAAATGCATTAAAGTATTATTTTTTTATTATTATTATTATTATTATTATTATTATTATTATTATTCACCTACAATTGACAGTGTGCTCCCAGTAACTTGTGAGATTCACAATCAAGGCTGTGAACTAATAAAGGCAGTTCAAGTTAATGACATACATCTTCTCAGAATACAGTGTGGTTCAGTATTATTACAGGTGCTAAGCATTTTAATTAATTCCCATTGCGACTGGATTATCTCCTATTCTGGGAAATGTATTAATATGTAATGGATTCCATTAACAAAAGCATATCTATTGATTTTAATATTGACATTAAAATCAAATGAAACTACATTTCAGGAGTTTAAAATCAGCTGTTCATGAGAAGAACACACCTATCACACTTTGCCCTGCAAGGGAAGCACAGAGAACAGAGGGACAGAGTCTCAGGGGATTCTCAAGGGTTACTGCTAAACTGTACATTTATGTCTCTTTGTTTTGTATTTATTAATTTAACCTGGATATTTACACACTGAGACAGAGGCTTCATGTACAAGGGGGTCGTGGAAAACAATAAAAAGACAATTGCAGTGAACAAACAACAGAATAAAAATGGAAATCAGCAATATAGAGAGATCGAAGGATAGAATAAATAAGACAGGTATCTGTGTTAGTGTGGACTGAAGAAGGAGAGGGATAGGCAGTGACAGTGTTCCAGGACTTATCTGTTATCCTTGGTTTCCAGTTCAGGTCCCCCTTCTCTAAACTGTGCAGACAGATCGATTCTCCAATCCTGAAAATAAAACCCTCTGCAATAACTGGGAGACAAACTGTCAGAGAAGCTCCAAGGACTGGAACAACGGCATTTAAAAGTACTTCCCATCCTCTACCTTTGATTGAGGAGCCCTTATAAAAGCATAGCAAAGTATAATAAAGCACAGAGACGACAGGGGAAAGCATAGGCAAGTATTGTAAAGCAGAGACAGCATGGTAAAGCATAGGCAAGCACTGTAAGGCACAGAGAGGTCTGGTAAAGCATAGGCAAGCATTGTAAGGCACAGAGAGGTGTGGTAAAGCATAGGCAAGCATTGTAAAGCACAGAGAGGTCTGGTAAAGCACAGGCAAGCATTGTAAAGCACAGAGAGGTCTGGTAAAGCATAGGCAAGCATTGTAAAGCACAGAGAGGTCTGGTAAAGCATAGGGAAGCATTGTAAAGGACACAGAGGCATGGCAAAGCATAGGCAAGCATTGTAAAGCACAGAGAGGTCTGGTAAAGCACAGGCAAGCATTGTAAAGCACAGAGAGGTCTGGTAAAGCATAGGCAAGCATTGTAAAGGACAGAGAGGTCTGGTAAAGCATAGGCAAGCATTGTAAAGGACACAGAGGCATGGGAAAGCATATTAAAAAGCAAACCATGCTAAACTAACCCTTATAAAAGTTCCCCATAGTAAAAGCACAGCACAGAGTATGAAAGAACAGTGAAAGTGTGGTAAAGCATAGTGAAGGATGTAAAGCAGGATTGACTGAACGTTTAAAACCTGAAGCAACCCTAGCCAATACTTCAAGTGCAGCACTGAGAGCAGAGGGGTGGCGAGGGTATGGGCTGGGTTACCGAGCCATGCTGTTCATGCTGAATCACTGGGATCCTTTAAGACCCGACTTGACAACCGGGTGAACGCTGATGGGCCGAATGGCTTCTTCTCTTTTGTAAGTGTACTATATTTTTATAAAAGGGCAAACCCCCCCCCCCACACACACACACACACAGACACACACAAACCCAGCTGTCAGCCATAGCTAGAACAGATCCAATTTACTTAGAATCAGAAAAGCAGAGAAGCCGTTCAGTGAAATGAATTCTGGGAGGGAAGGTAACGGCACAGCAATCCTTTTCAGTTCTTCCCCTTAAAGGACGGTATCCCTTTGTCATTGTCAACAACTACTTATAGAAACAAAGGCGGCTAAGTGAAAGTGAAAAGAAAGGCTGACAGGTCAAAAAAAGAAAGAAAAAAGAAAAAGAATCTAATGCTTGAAAATGTGGAACACACCACTCCTCGGAGTGACAGGGGAGGCTTGTAAATGTAGAACACACCACTCCTCGGAGTGACAGGGGAGGCTTGTAAATGTTGAACACACCACTCCTCGGAGTGACAGGGGAGGCTTGTAAATGTAGAACACACCACTCCTCGGAGTGACAGGGGAGGCTTGTAAATGTAGAACACACCACTCCTCGGAGTGACAGGGGAGGCTTGTAAATGTTGAACACACCACTCCTCGGAGTGACAGGGGAGGCTTGTAAATGTAGAACACACCACTCCTCGGAGTGACAGGGGAGGCTTGTAAATGTAGAACACACCACTCCTCGGAGTGACAGGGGAGGCTTGTAAATGTAGAACACATCACTCCTCGGAGTGACAGGGGAGGCTTGTAAATGTTGAACACACCACTCCTCGGAGTGACAGGGGAGGCTTGTAAATGTGGAACACATCACTCCTCGGAGTGACAGGGGAGGCTTGTAAATGTAGAACACACCACTCCTCGGAGTGACAGGGGAGGCTTGTAAATGTGGAACACACCACTCCTCGGAGTGACAGGGGAGGCTTGTAAATGTAGAACACACCACTCCTCGGAGTGACAGGGGAGGCTTGTAAATGTAGAACACACCACTCCTCGGAGTGACAGGGGAGGCTTGTGATCCAAGCGCATTTCAAATGGATATTAAAAACTATAAATGTCAACTTGTCCACTTTCCAGAGCGCCTGATGAGGAGCCTGCCATTACTGTACATTGTAACTTTAGAGGGATGCAGCATGGATGTGTGTTCAGGCTTCAGAAATGGGCATACAGTTGTTTTAGAGTTTTTAATGTTCCCCATGTGGTAAACCAGCATGTGGTGCACATGTTCAATATTAATCAATGTCATATATTTTACCTCATATGAACTCATGCTAAAGCCCACCCCCACCCCCTTACAGCATATGGGTCAAATGATACTGCTTTTCCCAGCTTGGTAACCAGGTTCTGAGCTGCACAGTTTGTGTTGTTATTATTGGAATATCATACAGGTTCTGAGCTGCACAGTTTGTGTTGTTATTATTGGAATATCATACAGGTTATGAGCTGTACAGTCATTTTGTAAATTGCATTCAGACGGAGGCTTCAATAAACCTGCTTTGTTTGTCCTCCCTGGCTTGTATCGTGCTGGCGATACAGAACTCAGCACTCCACGTCGGTGAGAGAGATCGTCCCCCAGTCCTGTACATACAGACCCCAGATTGCACTGCAATGTGTTATATATTGAAATGAAAGGGAGCTTTGTTTACTCTGACACACGGGGGGGTTAGGGTTAGGGGATCGTCCCCCAGTCCTGTACATACAGACCCCAGATTGCACTGCAATGTGTTATATATTGAAATGAAAGGGAGCTTTGTTTACTCTGACACACGGGGGGGTTAGGGTTAGGGTTAGGGGATCGTCCCCCAGTCCTGTACATACAGACCCCAGATTGCACTGCAATGTGTTATATATTGAAATGAAAGGGAGCTTTGTTTACTCTGACACACGGGGGGGTTAGGGTTAGAGTTAGGGGATCGTCCCCCAGTCCTGTACATACAGACCCCAGATTGCACTGCAATGTGTTATATATTGAAATGAAAGGGAGGGAGCGTCCTTCCTGTACATACAGACCCCAGATTGCACTGCAATGTGTTATATATTGAAATGAAAGGGAGCTTTGTTTATTCTGACACACGGGGGGAATGGCACTGATGTTTTACTAACATCTGCAATCCTAAAACCTCTTCTCCTTCACATCTGTGTTTTGATAAAGCACAGATTTCTGAGTTTACAAAAAGCATTTTGTTTCTGGTACTGTTTTTTTTGTTAGCGTTCGGGAGGAAGCCAGCAGGAGTGTATTAGTATTCTGCAGCAATCAGACTGTGTCTGGTGGCCTCCCAATAAAGCTGTGCGTGTGACAGGGAGATGGATTATATCTGCAGCAGCTCAATTCCTCTCCTATTGGAAGACAGGCTCGCTCTCCCTGACAAACAGCACTGTACCTGCATCTCCAGCCAGACAAACTGACAGCTTTTTTTTTCTTACCTTGGACAGTTATGTTCTTGTGTGTGTGTGTGTGTGTGTATATATATATATATATATATATATATATATATATATATATATATATATATATATATATATATATATATATATATATATATATATATATATATATATATATATATATATATATATATATATATATATATATATATATATATATATATATATATACACTTGGATGTAGTCATATAGCAATAAAAAATAGGTTTCGACTTCTTTAACACCAACACTGCTTTCTTTCCTATCAGTTCTAGTCATGTGAGACATATTTCACACTTATACAAACACGTTGCATTTCAGTACGAAACTGGAATAACAATACAGGGCAGCAGTATACATGGACAACAATGAAACCTAGCCAGACAGCTGAAACAGCCCCAGCAAGGCTGAAAGGCAATCACAGAGACTGGAATACTACAGGAGAGCACAAACCTGCACACAGAGCAGAGAAAGCTCCACTGAAACCTGCACGCACAGCAGAGAATGCTGCACTGAAACCTGCATGCAAAGCAGATAACACTGCACTGAAACCTGCACGCAGAGAACACTGCACTGAAACCTGCACGCACAGCAGAGAATGCTGCACTGAAACCTGCACGCAGAGCAGAGAACACTGCACTGAAACCTGCACGCACAGCAGAGAATGCTGCACTGAAACCTGCACGCACAGCAGAGAATGCTGCACTGAAACCTGCACGCACAGCAGAGAATGCTGCACTGAAACCTGCATGCACAGCAGAGAATGCTGCACTGAAACCTGCACGCACAGCAGAGAATGCTGCACTGAAACCTGCACGCACAGCAGAGAATGCTGCACTGAAACCTGCACGCACAGCAGAGAATGCTGCACTGAAACCTGCACGCACAGCAGAGAATGCTGCACTGAAACCTGCACGCACAGCAGAGAATGCTGCACTGAAACCTGCACGCACAGCAGAGAATGCTGCACTGAAACCTGCACGCAGAGCAGAGAATGCTGCACTGAAACCTGCACGCACAGCAGAGAATGCTGCACTGAAACCTGCATGCACAGCAGAGAATGCTGCACTGAAACCTGCATGCACAGCAGAGAATGCTGCACTGAAACCTGCACGCACAGCAGAGAATGCTGCACTGAAACCTGCACGCACAGCAGAGAATGCTGCACTGAAACCTGCACGCAGAGAACACTGCACTGAAACCTGCACGCACAGCAGAGAATGCTGCACTGAAACCTGCATGCACAGCAGAGAATGCTGCACTGAAACCTGCACGCACAGCAGAGAATGCTGCACTGAAACCTGCACGCAGAGAACACTGCACTGAAACCTGCACGCACAGCAGAGAATGCTGCACTGAAACCTGCATGCACAGCAGAGAACACTGCACTGAAACCTGCACGCACAGCAGAGAATGCTGCACTGAAACCTGCATGCAGAGCAGAGAACGCTGCACTAAAACCTGCATGCAGAGAACACTGCACTGAAACCTGCATGCACAGCAGAGAATGCTGCACTGAAACCTGCATGCACAGCAGAGAATGCTGCACTGAAACCTGCACATAGAGCAGAGACTGCTGCACTGAAACCTGCATGCAGAGCAGAGAACGCTGCACTGAAACCTGCACGCAGAGCAGAGAATGCTACACTGAAACCTGCACGCAGAATGCTGCACTGAAACCTGCATGCAGAGCAGAGAATACTGCACTGAAACCTGCACGCAGAGCAGAGAATGCTGCACTGAAACCTGCATGCACAGCAGAGAATGCTGCACTGAAACCTGCATGCAAAGCAGAGAACGTTGCACTGAAACCTGCACGCAGAGCAGAGAATGCTGCACTGATACCTGCATGCACAGCAGAGAATGCTGCACTTAAACCTACACGCAGAGCAGAGAACACTGCACTGGCCTCCATGTGTGTCACTGCTTCTCCTCCACTCAGGAGAGGGCTCCTGTGGGAGTTCTGTCTTTTCTGCCCTGTATGTTTGTTTTACCATACCTCGCTATTCTTTACTATGCTTACCCTAAGCTTTACCATGCTTGCACAATGCTTTATTACACTTTGCTATGTTTTTACTGTGGTAAACATTTATAAAAACAGGGACGGTTCTCTCTCCAGGTGGGAATAGCTGGAGTAGATTCCATGGAAACCAGTTTGAAAGCCACTGCAGAACCTTGTGTTTTATGGTTCTTAATGTTCTTCTTTCAGCCGGTCACTTCCTGTAAGTCCCCGCATGTCGGCTGGCTGCTTCAGTGTCTTGCGAGGTAGGAAAGCTGTAAAACTGGACAATACATTTACTGCACACTTTCTTTATTTTTCAGAACGCAAAAACACACCCAACAAAGTGACCAAATCAGAAATAAACAAGTCAGGGCTCTAGAAAGAAAGAGAAAGAAACGTGTCTCCTGCATCGCAGCTTGTCTTTATTGCAAGGAAGGCGGCAAAACAATATTTAACAATCATACATGGGGACTAAAAATAGCCTACAGTACAGTACATGCACAGAGATTACAGTGAGAAGCTTTCCACACTGGGCTAACATTACTGCTGGCTTGTACACATACACAGACCTTGCTAAAATGAGATGCATTGAGCACACGTAATGGGCAGCTGAAAACATCTGGAAGCAGTATGCAGGGTAATTGCAAAGTGCTGGATCACAATGTACTCAACCGGTAAAATCCTGAACAATATGTTATGAAGTTAAATGTGTGTCCATAACTTTTTGGTATGGGTAGAAACTATACTGTGTTATGAGGGACGCGTTCTGAATGAAGTCTTATACAAATAATGCTAACTTTGAATATCACTCTTTACCTTTTTCACTTTGGAAATGTACCGTCCCAGAAAACTCTACTGAACCTGCAAGACATGAAATGAAAAACAGTTCACTGAATCTCTCTGGGTAGCTGTTAAAAGTGAAAAAAGGCTGGCTTTAAACAATATAGTTTAAAATACCTTAGATGAAACACTGCATATACAAAACGCGCAGTTTCAATGTCTCTACAAACATGTTTGCATGATCCATTTGTATCGGGTGTACAGTTAGGGTACTGAAGAGAGGAGGGAGAATGATTGCATGATCCACTTGTATTTGGGTAAATGGTTAGGATATTGAAGAGAGGAGGGAGAATGATTGCATGATCCACTTGTATTCGAGTAAATGGTTAGGATATTGAAGAGAGGAGGGAGAATGATTGCATGATCCACTTGTATTCGGGTATATGGTTAGGATATTGAAGAGAGGAGGGAGAATGATTGCATGATCCACTTGTATTCGGGTATATGGTTAGGATATTGAAGAGAGGAGGGAGAATGATTGCATGATCCACTTGTATTCGGGTAAATGGTTAGGATATTGAAGAGAGGAGGGAGAATGATTGCATGATCCACTTGTATTCGGGTAAATGGTTAGGATATTGGAGAGAGGAGGGAGAATGATTGCATGATCCACTTGTATTCGGGTATATGGTTAGGATATTGTAGGAGGCTGCGTGGTCCAGTGGTTAAAGAAAAGGGCTTGTAACAAGTAGGTCCCCGGTTCAAATCCCTGCTTACTGACTCCCTGTGTGACCCTGGGCAGGTCACTTAAACTGCTCGTGCTCCTTCTTTTGGGTGAGACGGTGTTGTGACTCTGCAGCTGATGCATAGTTCACACACCCTGGTCTCTAATTAAATAACAGCACTGAAGAGAGGAGTGTGAGAATGACTGCATGACAGATACATGCAGCCAGCGTATTATTCTCTAACACATCATATAGACGGTAATTGCTCCCAGGCTCCCAGTCCTGCTATGTTATACAATCCTATGGCAGCGTTTCATTTGCCATTTCTGCAACACAGAGCAAACCCGGCCAGCAAGCTGACAAAATGGTTCACCAGCTTCACAGTGCAAAACCATCTGACAAAGGGCACTGCAACGGCTGCAGGCTCAATTCATTGAGTGGGAGTTTGGCAGATTGATCTTTTTTTTTCAACTATGCTTATAGAGGAGATCTAAAGTTCAAGAAGCTTCAAATCTCAGCGATTTTCACAATCCTTCTCAGTGGTGCTCACTGCACTCGCTCGAGCGCTACAAATCTCAGCGATTTTCACAATCCTTCTCAGTGGTGCTCACTGCACTCGCTCGAGCGCTACAAATCTCAGCGATTTTCACAATCCTTCTCAGTGGTGCTCAATCTCAGCGATTTTCACAATCCTTCTCAGTGGTGCTCACTGCACTCGCTCGAGCGCTACAAATCTCAGCGATTTTCACAATCCTTCTCAGTGGTGCTCACTGCACTCGCTCGAGCGCTACAAATCTCAGCGATTTTCACAATCCTTCTCAGTGGTGCTCACTGCACTCGCTCGAGCGCTACAAATCTCAGCGATTTTCACAATCCTTCTCAGTGGTGCTCACTGCACTCGCTCGAGGGCTACAAATCTCAGCGATTTTCACAATCCTTCTCAGTGGTGCTCACTGCACTCGCTCAAGCACTACAAATCTCAGCGATTTTCACAATCCTCAGTGGTTCTCATTGTAATCACTCAAGCACTGTCATTGAATTCAACGTGTTGTGTGTTAAAGTGCTTTGATCTGAGTTCAGGAGCAACTCTTCAGCTGCAGTAGCCAGTTCTCCTTCACCACAGTCACGTGTAACACAGACTGGATCAACAGGGGTCGGTTTAGGTTGAGCCAGTGCCATCTAGTGGATTCCTTTTGTACTGCTGTCAATATGCAGTACCTGGGCACAATACCTGCTCACTAGATGGCGCTACAGTTATACAGTCACTGCTGATCTAGCCTGTGTTTCATATGTCTATGGTGAAAGACAATCTGGGAACTAGACCTGGATAGGTGCTGCTAAATTCTGCTTCATAAAGAGTCCATCAGAAAAATAAATGAAACACTTTAGATGTTTTCATCTGAGTTCAGGAGTTGCTTTTCAGTCCTGGTTGCCTTCCATAGACATATTTAAAACTAGATCAGATAGAGTGATCTGCCACTTTCACTCAGGTTTCCTTTTGTTCTATAGTAATACACTAACTGTACACTAGATGGTGCTGGCGCTAACTAATAGTATAAAGACACTTTGGTTGATCTAGCTTGTGCTATACATGTCTACAGCAAGCATCCAGAACTGAAGAGCAGCTCCTGGACTCACAGTCAAAGCATACAGCAGACTTACACCACTTTAGAGTAATTAGAGTAAGAGCTGCTCTGAATGATGGCTCATATCATAAGCCACCTCCCCTTTAATGATTCCACAAAACAGCCAGATTGTCTTGTATGAATGAATGCTGGATAGTTCAAGTGAACAGTAAAGCCTGAACGCACACAGCCTGATATTTAGATTCTCCTCATCTCTGAAGCCTCCTCACCCCCTGTTCTTACCTGCCCCACAGATACTGCACAGCAGCACACGATTCTACATGTGTAATTAGAAACCCCACAGCACAACCTGCTGTACATTGCACTGGAGTTTTCAACTCATCTTTTTAACCTTGGTAAAACTGCACAGTAACTTATGCAGTTCCCATGCGTATACCATCCATCTATTACAGTTCTACACCCTTAACCATGCTCGCACTACACTTTCCTATAGTTCGCTAGGCTGTTGCAAAGGTATAACCTTTATATACTTCAGAACCCTTTATACACTGTAGGAATGATCTAGTCACATGCCCTTATCTGCCTTAATACATACATGACATCATGCACAGCTCTTTGAACTTGGAAAAGTATGAATGAACAATAAGGGCTAATGGCAATCAGATCCCTGGCCTTTCATAATAAGCAACAGACTGCCTCTCCCCCTCCCCAGCAATGCACCAGCAATAATAAACTTGCAGCTACTGCTGGAGTGCCAGTGAAATTAAGGCCAGCTGTAGGTCATATTCAAGCTCCAGTCACTGGAAAATGAACCTGCAAGACAGAACCTAATTATCTGCTAAAGCAAAAGCCAGTCCTAGTTCAATAACTTGACAGAGCTGGCAGCCTGATATGGTGTTGCCATAGCACCCACAGTGCAGAGCAGGAGGGAGAGAAAAACAAAAACTGAGAGGAAAGCTGTAACGCTGGAAGTACTGCTCCTGTCTGCATTGCAATACTTCACAGAGGAAAGCTGTAACCCTGGAAGTACTGCTCCTGTCTGCATTGCAATACTTCACAGAGGAAAGCTGTAACCCTGGAAGTACTGCTCCTGTCTGCATTGCAATACTTCAGAGAGGAAAGCTGTAACCCTGGAAGTACTGCTCCTGTCTGCATTGCAATACTTCACAGAGGAAAGCTGTAACCCTGGAAGTACTGCTCCTGTCTGCATTGCAATACTTCAGAGAGGAAAGCTGTAACCCTGGAAGTACTGCTCCTGTCTGCATTGCAATACTTCACAGAGGAAAGCTGTAACCCTGGAAGTACTGCTCCTGTCTGCATTGCAATACTTCACAGAGGAAAGCTGTAACCCTGGAAGTACTGCTCCTGTCTGCATTGCAATACTTCAGAGAGGAAAGCTGTAACCCTGGAAGTACTGCTCCTGTCTGCATTGCAATACTTCAGAGAGGAAAGCTGTAACCCTGGAAGTACTGCTCCTGTCTGCAGTGTAAAAAACAAAACAAAAACTTGCCAAGTCTGGTGTCTGTGTGATTCTCTGATTGAAATTATTTTTTGAAAGGCTTATTTTCACAGTTTAGTAAAGTCAAGTCTTCCAATCCAGAAGGTTTTTGAAACACAGTTATTATTCTCCAGTATGTAATACTATTCCCAATGTCAGACATACCCAGTTCTGCAGTGTTACGCAGCGATAGAAATGTATGGGCACAACGGAGGTGCGTTTAAACTTGAAACCCTTCAAGTAATACCCGACCGACTTTCACAAAGGAAACAAAGAGATGGAAACACAGTAACCTGGCCCAGCCGCAGTATGCGTCTCTCAATGACAATCCTAGATTACTGCTTTACATACAAGAACACAGCAATGAGAGTTCCTTCAAAGAAACATGAACAAAGCATTCGGAACCCTTTAACCCTTCAAGGTACAAAGCACACGTGCAAACCGTTTAAAGGGTTAAACCTGATTTCTCTCTCTCTCTCTCTCTCTCTCTCTCTCTCTCTATTGAATAAAGAGACTATTAAAACCAAGAGGTACAGTTTAAAACAATGGCAATACTTGGTGTCACTGCAAGAGATTATACCTTTCAGTTTGTGGATTTATTTATTGCTCTATTCATTCTTTGATGTGTTTCTAAAAGAAAAAGCTTTCAGCTTCTTTAATGAAATGATTTTTTATGTTTAGACTTTTCTGTGCGTCTTTTCAGGGGCAAATATTGAATCACTTCTTATCTCGAATGAATAAGATTTTGTTCAGCAGTTTGGAGGATGTAAGTCGACAGCGTTCGAGGGAGGGATTTGTTAAATAAAATGGATTTCCATTAAAATCAAGTCCCTTCTTGCAAATGTCAAGGTGTCAGCCTTGGTCATTACTGCCATGTGATTTACAAAGGCACCCAAGTGCTAATGGTCAGGTGACTGTCTGGAGCCTTACCGCAGTGTCTGGAAAAGCCAGACTGAAGCCTTTCTTTCACTCGCTCTGCTCTCCAATCAGGCATCGCCACTGCTCTCTTATCAGCCCTGATAAGGAAATTATACACCCTCCCCCTTGAAGGCTTCTGGAGAACTGAACAGGACCACAACCTCGGCTGCGGCTCAACCAATCAAAACTTCTTTCATGCAGACGCACACATTCCCTTCAGTCCCAAATTCATTGACTGGGATCAGAAAACTTCATTAGAAAACCCTTTTTTACCTTTATTTATTTATGTGTTTTAAACAATACAGTGCTACACTAGGTACATTTTCAAGTGAGAATGCAATGCATTTTTTAAAGTGAGAATGCAATGTTCATTTTGGCAATTTTGCAAATATCTTTATAATATATATGTATGAAATAATGATCTGTGCATATATATATTATAGGTAAGAATGTTAAATGTAGACGGTGTCTGTATATTGCCAGGCAGAGCCATATATATATATATATAAGTATCCTTTTAAAGCAGCGTTGCACACACACACATATATATATATATATATCCTTTTATATATGACGCTCAGGGTAACGTTGCTTTCCGGCTGGCATATGGGCTATTTTTTATTTAATGTTATTTTGATCAAAGATATACCTGATAAATAACATGCCTACTCAAGGGTGATTTTGAGGTGGGGAAGCATATTAGTGCAGTGCATGCTCCTGTATGCAATGCTTCACTACAGGCTTCAGTGCACAGCGCAGCGCTAATGTGCTTCCCCGCCTCAAGCAACAAGGAGTCTTTTCAGAAGCAATCTTTACTGCAATAATTAGTAAGTGTATGAAATAATGATCTGTGCATAAACAACAGTAGAGACATACAGAACACATGTAACGTGACAGTGAGCAGGTAAGAATGTTAAATGTAGACGGTGTCTGTATCCTTTTAAAGCAGCGTTGCCAGGCAGAGCCATCACTGCAGAGCAGCGTGACGCTCAGGGTAACGTGCACTTTACTGAACAGAGATGCTTTCCGGCTGGCATCGCTCCTCAGCCTGGGCTCGTCTGTGAAGTATCCTTTTAAAGCAGCGTTGCCAGGCAGAGCCATCACTGCAGAGCAGCGTGACGCTCAGGGTAACGTGCACTTTACTGAACAGAGATGCTTTCCGGCTGGCATTGCTCCTCAGCCTGGGCTCGTCTGTGAAGTATCCTTTTAAAGCAGCGTTGCCAGGCAGAGCCATCACTGCAGAGCAGCGTGACGCTCAGGGTAACGTGCACTTTACTGAACAGAGATGCTTTCCGGCTGGCATCGCTCCTCAGCCTGGGCTCGTCTGTGAAGTATCCTTTTAAAGCAGCGTTGCCAGGCAGAGCCATCACTGCAGAGCAGCGTGACACTCAGGGTAACGTGCACTTTACTGAACAGAGATGCTTTCCGGCTGACATCGCTCCTCAGCCTGGGCTCGTCTCTCCATGTTTCGTTCCCCTGACTCTGGAGCTCGATGAACTAACTGGTTACACGATGGCAAGGTTTCTGTAAATATGTATTGTAATATCTGCAAGCAGGAACCTCCTAATAATACACAGTACTACACTGCGGGTGAAGTATTCTCAAGACGTATCTTTATTTTAGTAGAGTTCTGTATCTGGAAGTGAGCAAGCACACTGATCCGTTATTTCTTGATGTTTCAGAAACAGGCTTTTTTAAATTCATTTTTTTGCATGAAATGTGCCAGATTAATACCGTGGTGTGTAATAAATGTGAGAGTGGAAAAGGTGAGGCAAGGAAAGCAGCTTCGATTCCCTCCTAGTCATAATTCATAGGTCTGGAACAGAAAGGGCAGGAACACTCCTAGTATTCTCAGTGCTGCTCCGGGGCTCAGGGTTACCAGTTTGTTCCACAGAACATGTGTGATGATTTTTCAAGCAAGGCTTTGCTCATCTTTATAATAGTCCCTTTGAGATAATACCATGGCTACAATTTCACTCCCAGTGCACAAAAAACAGAAAGGCCTTTTTATTATTACTTATTTTTATTCTGAAGTAGGGCTGCTTTAAAAGCTGGGGAGACACGAAGCAGACAGTGAAGTCATGAAGTCTATATTGGTATGTACAGCACTCAGCTACAAATGTAGTATTTTCTACGGAAACTCCTTAAACATATTAGTCTCTCATTCCAACTTATTTCAATTAAAATAATGGAGATTCTGTCTGTGTCAGATCTACAACCCTAGGGAGCGGATTTAATCACTGCTTCCAAGAAATCAAAACAAACTGGGTGGTAGAGCTACTTAAACCATGGAGTACCGAGCACACTCCACTGGAATACCGAGCACACTCCACTGGAGTACCGAGCACACTCCACTGGAGTACCGAGCACACTCCAATGGAGTGCAGAGTACATTCCAATGGAGTGCCGAGTATGTTCCAATGGCAATTCTAGACGTTGTGGCATTTGCTCCAATTCTTAAACTGAACCTGCTATTAACGAAACCACGAGGGATGGTTCGGTGGCATGTGGACTGTGCTGGTTCATTTAGCAGTGATGACAGACATGTACATACTTTTCAACTAGCTTGGTAGTGTTTGGTACTGCCTGCCATTCTGAAAGGTGATCTCTCTGTGACATAAGCACTTACACTTCATGAAAAATATATGCTTCCTATACTGTGTGTGTGTGTATGTGTGTGTGTGTGTGTTCAAAAGGGCTGGAGAAAGGGTGATAAATAAGCAGGCAGACTGATTAAAGAAACCATGACAGCAATTTAGAAAAAGCCAGTGCTCTTCACAGAGCAATAAAAAACAAACTCGCTGCGCTGCATACTAAAATAGGGAAGAAACACAGACGCCTCACAGGCTACATCATTTCACATTGTGAAGAATCTGTAATGTTTGAGATACAAGACAGCTAATGCACATATATATGTATGTATAGTATCTTCTCAAATGAACTGAAATCACCTAAGGTCCACAATAATGTGCTCACAAGCAAAAGCATGTCCCATTGAAATACACATTCACGAAGACTGCTTGGAAATCATAGCATACACTTCTATATACATGTAAATGCTGGGACCCTGGAGCACATCAGGATTCTACCGGGAGGAGGTAAGCAATGAAACAGGGGGCAAGCCTTCGTCCCTGCCCGTCCCTCCCTGGGGAATCACTACTCAGGCAGCGGAATAAATGAGTGAAACTCCCTGTGAAGTTCGTGGGGTTCTTCTGTAGGCGTGCCTGGTTACAGGACAGCCGCTTCTTCCCTCAATACAAAACGCCCGGTCTGGGGTTCACTTGTCTAGCTTTTCCCATTAGGGGGCTGTGGCTCTTTAAATAATCACACCTAAGTGAAGTGAAAGGACTGTCCCACAAGCACCACAGCAGCACGCCTCGTTCCTTAATGGCACACGTAGAATACATGGACCTGGAGAACACATATGCAAGTAAATTCATAGAACACTGGACATTTTTACATTTCAATGAATGAGAACTTGAAGCAGAGGATCCTTAATTTCCACTGCATTAGACAGCCTCACTTCAGCAGCAGACAGCCCTTAATATATGTATCTGGGCCAGCCGTGTCTAGCAGCTAGGAACCCACTGAGCTGCTAATATCTCTATTTATTACAGGTTACTGCAGATATCTTTAATATAGGTGTTAGTGCAGGTATTTATTACAGGTTAGTGCAGGTGTTTATTACAGGTTAGTGCAGGTGTTTATTACAGGTTAGTGCAGGTGTTTATTACAGGTGTTAGTGCAGGTGTCTATTACAGGTGTTAGTGCAGGTGTTTATTACAGGTTAGTGCAGGTGTTTATTACAGGTGTTAGTGCAGGTGTTTATTACAGGTGTTAGTGCAGGTGTTTATTACAGGTGTTAGTGCAGGTGTTTATTACAGGTGTTAGTGCAGGTGTGTATTACAGGTGTTAGTGCAGGTGTTTATTACAGGTTAGTGCAGGTGTTTATTACAGGTGTTAGTGCAGGTGTTTATTACAGGTGTTAGTGCAGGTGTTTATTACAGGTGTTAGTGCAGGTGTTTATTACAGGTGTTAGTGCAGGTGTTTATTACAGGTTAGTGCAGGTGTTTATTACAGGTGTTAGTGCAGGTGTTTATTACAGGTTAGTGCAGGTGTGTATTACAGGTGTTAGTGCAGGTGTCTATTACAGGTTAGTGCAGGTGTTTATTACAGGTGTTAGTGCAGGTGTTTATTACAGGTGTTAGTGCAGGTGTTTATTACAGGTGTTAGTGCAGGTGTTTATTACAGGTGTTAGTGCAGGTGTTTATTACAGGTGTTAGTGCAGGTGTTTATTACAGGTGTTAGTGCAGGTGTTTATTACAGGTGTTAGTGCAGGTGTGTATTACAGGTGTTAGTGCAGGTGTTTATTACAGGTTAGTGCAGGTGTTTATTACAGGTGTTAGTGCAGGTGTTTATTACAGGTTAGTGCAGGTGTTTATTACAGGTGTTAGTGCAGGTGTTTATTACAGGTGTTAGTGCAGGTGTTTATTACAGGTGTTAGTGCAGGTGTTTATTACAGGTGTTAGTGCAGGTGTTTATTACAGGTGTTAGTGCAGGTGTTTATTACAGGTGTTAGTGCAGGTGTTTATTACAGGTGTTAGTGCAGGTGTTTATTACAGGTTAGTGCAGGTGTTTATTACAGGTGTTAGTGCAGGTGTGTATTACAGGTTAGCGCAGGTGTTTATTACAGGTTAGCGCAGGTGTCAAATAAGTGTTGGTTAGCGCAGGTGTTTACAGGTTAGCGCAGGTGTTTATTACAGGTGTTAGTGCAGGTGTTTATTACAGGTTAGCGCAGGTGTTTATTACAGGTTAGCACAGGTGTTTATTACAGGTGTTAGTGCAGGTGTTTATTACAGGTTAGTGCAGGTGTTTATTACAGGTGTTAGTGCAGGTGTTTATTACAGGTGTTAGTGCAGGTGTTTATTACAGGTTAGTGCAGGTGTTTATTACAGGTTAGTGCAGGTGTTTATTACAGGTTAGTGCAGGTGTTTATTACAGGTTAGCGCAGGTGTTTATTACAGGTGTTAGCGCAGGTGTTTATTACAGGTTAGTGCAGGTGTTTATTACAGGTTAGCGCAGGTGTTTATTACAGGTTAGCGCAGGTGTTTATTACAGGTTAGCGCAGGTGTTTATTACAGGTATTTTTCAGGTGTTTATTACAGGTTCATGATCAGAGCTCTGGTGTTTATTACAGCTGTTAGCGCAGGTGTTTAGTTACAGGTTAGACAGTTACTGGAACAGCTTTGAAAGGGTTTATTACAGATTCAGAAATGAAAAATAGGTGTTTATGACAGGTTAGTGCAGGTGTTTATTACAGGTGTTAGTGCAGGTGTTTATTACAGGTTAGTGCAGGTGTTTATTACAGGTTAGTGCAGGTGTTTATTACAGGTTAGTGCAGGTGTTTATTACAGGTGTTAGTGCAGGTGTTTATTACAGGTGTTAGTGCAGGTGTTTATTACAGGTTAGTGCAGGTGTTTATTACAGGTTAGTGCAGGTGTTTATTACAGGTGTTAGTGCAGGTGTTTATTACAGGTGTTAGTGCAGGTGTTTATTACAGGTGTTAGTGCAGGTGTTTATTACAGGTTAGCGCAGGTGTTTATTACAGGTTAGCAGGTGTTTATTACAGGTTAGTGCAGGTGTTTATTACAGGTTAGCACAGGTGTTTATTACAGGTTCTGCTGCAGTGCGCAGTTCACATTTATTTTTCAGAAGAATGCTGCACCTTCATGATCAGAGCTCTGGTTCACACAGCTGCATCACTGTAAGTTACTTAGACGTTACTGGAACGTGAAGCTTTGAAAGGGAAATTTACAGATTCAGAAATGAAAAATAGATTTATTATGACCAAAAGTACTTCAAATGCTTATTTTCAGCTCTTTTCAATAATTCATGAATGAAAGCATTACAAAAAAACCCCAAAACTTCTATAAACTTAAAACTATACTGAATAGATTACTCCGTCAGAAAGAGCCGCCTCAAGAGAAAAATTGGTTCTAGAACAGCAACAATCGTTTTGTCAAGTGAAACACTGTAGCTGTGCATGGTGTGTTTAATGTGATAGAGGAGGGCTGTGACACAGCACCAACTAAAGCTGAAAACACCAATCGTTCACACAAGGTCTGAAGGGATCACGAGGGACCAGCCAAAGGAATTCTCATTAACAGTGCTTGTTTTACCAAAACAGTTTCTGACGAGGTTCTGATGAATATCCACGCATCTGGCAAGGTACTGCATCATTGCTGCCCTCATCGTATGAGAAACGCCATAAAGGAATGATATCAGATTTAAAAACACAAATCCCTCATGACTAGCAGTGATAGTATATATATATAGATATATTTGTGAATATGGCAGCGGTACGGTATTCAATGGGTTTTGAATCCCACTTCATTAGATTCACTTTAGGAAACAACATTACTATTATCATTTATTATAAGTCAATGTGAATGCTGCCAAGCCTCACTGATAATTTGCCAGTATGAGATTTTACGGCAATACTGATGGGGTTAACTTATTAATAAAACATTAAATGCGATGCTGGTAAAACGTTTCCGTTGCCATTTTAACCTTTTCCCTTTTTTTATGCACTTTATAACAGTACTGATAATGCTAAAATCCATCATTCTTATTATTTTTTCCAGGGCTGCTGTCCTGTTCAAACGCCACCCTTATAAATGGCTGTTGTCCTGAGCCGCTTTTGCCCTCCGCCCAGGTCCCAAGAGCCTAACCCGTGATTTTAATCGAATGAGCTCACAAGTTAGGGTCTCAGGGACTAGGAGAAGCACAGCAATGTCCACTGGAGGGGTCCCGAGAGGAGTCATCAGAACCCACCCTCCCTCCCTCTTGCTGCTCTGCTACAGGAACAGACCCACTCCTGCTGCTCTGCTCTGCTGCAGGAACAGACCCACTCCTGCTGCTCTGCTCTGCTGCAGGAACATACCCACTCCTGCTGGCTTACAGAACCAGCCACTGTTCTCTGTGTATGTGTGTTTCCTTTCTCTTGCTCTCCCTGACAAACATTTTTTCTTCACATTACTCTAATGCAGACAGATTTCCCCTGCACACAAAGCCTTGGTCCTAGCAAGCAGCATATGCATGCCGTATTATTAGGAAATAAACAAACACACCTGGGCTAAATTGCTAACTGACAGCTTTACTGGCTTCACAGGGGTTCACTCCGAATGATTTCAACCTGTACACATGTAGCACACACAAACTATCCTTGTATGCAAACACAATGGTTTGCTGCCATTGCAGGTTTTATCTATCTATCTATCTATCTGTCTGTCTATCTGTATGTCTGTCTATCTATCTATCTAAAAATATTACATTTACTCCAATGTAATTTCTAGCTTTTTTAAAATCATTTTTAGCAGCAGAAGCAAAAAAAAAAAAACCCGTGCAGAACCCAGATTGATAGGGTGAACCTTCTGTTTCTTCCCTTTTTTCAGAGAAGGCGGCAAGGTTTGTCCTAAACTGCAAACTGCCCTTTGTGTTCAAAGTATTTCAGATCCACTGTCTGTCCCCCTTTGTCCTTACTGCTAATTCAAATCGATATCCCAAATCTCTGGGGTCCAGATAAGCGCCCTGCCCATGAGGACAAGGCACAAGCCCCCTGGCCTCTCGTCTTACCCACACGCAGAGAGCTGCCTGACACGACATCTCAAATCCTTTCTTTGAAAAGAAAAATGCATAACGTCCGTTTTGTGGCTCAGGATTTCAATAATAAACTGTGGTGCTATACATGTAACAGCTGAGCAAGAGAAAACAAACAAAACAAGAAAAAAAGAACGAAAAAGAAAGGAGTACATCTTCAAATGTCTCTCGAAGCATCTTCGAGTCCCTTTCCTCCCCCTACCCGATAACGACATGCACAGCAACAGAACAATAACTGAGAGTTATCATCCTGCTTTCAGAGCTTGCACAGCCTTGCCTTTTAAAAGCAAGTGGAGACAGTCGAGTGCTCTGCTCACATGTTAATTACACAAAGGGTTATTCTCACGCAAGGCAAGTTCCGTGCCTTTTTGTTAAAAAAAAAAAAAAAAATCAAACTAAATCGAACAAATGGAATAAATATAGTTTTGCTTTTTGCTCTTGCCAAAAATTTAACATTGGCAAACCCTGTCTACCCACCGCCAACCCCCCAGCCCAATCCTCCCAGACACACCTCCTCAGGGAATCAATAGCCGATGCTCTGACGAATGCACATCAGTCACTACCATTTCTGGCTGCAGGCATACCTCTGGCATTTGAATGGCTGAAGTGTTACCATCCATATTAAAAAAAAAAAAAAAAAAAAAAAAAACCAGGGCAAGATGCTGCCAATGCTGACTCAGAGGCTGTGTGCTCAGGGGAGGAGCCAGCTGGCATTTCCACTGCTCTCATCATTAACTGGCTCACCCATCACCCGCATTTCCACTGCTCTCATCATTAACTGTCTCACCCATCACCCGCATTTCCACTGCTCTCATCATTAACTGTCTCACCCATCACCCGCATTTCCACTGCTCTCATCATTAACTGTCTCACCCATCACCCGCATTTCCACTGCTCTCATCATTAACTGTCTCACCCATCACCCGCATTTCCACTGCTCTCACCTGTCTCACCCATCACCCGCATTTCCACTGCTCTCACCATTAACTGGCTCACCCATCACCCGCGCTCCACCCGCCGGGGCTGCAGCATTGCATGACATTGCACCCCCCCCTCCTGTGTCCCAGTAGTTCTATGTTGACACAGATAAGGAAATCATTGTGCTGCAATAAGCTGGTATCCAGCACTGGTCCTCCCCTCTGACACCCCCCGCCCCCCGCCCCCCACCTTCCCTCGGGCTAATCAATACGGCAAATCTTTAAATGCAGTCATGAAACCTGACAGGGAGACACACACACACACAGACACTCACACACACACACACACAGACACACACACTCACACTCACACAGACACACACAATCATTTTCCAAAAGCAATAGCAATACTTTGCAATAGCAATACTTTGCATCCAATTGCAATTAAACCATTGTGCTATTTTTATATTTATTGGGTGAGGATTGTCCCCTGCAGGCGGGTTTTGTAAACTGCTAAATGCATATTTGGTGTCATTTCTTAGCCTGAAAACATGCAGACATCTGCACTGGTACAGGAAAAAAAATCATGACAACAAAGTGATAAATTATGAAGCGACACACATCGCAATTAATCTTATTCTCCCCACAAGAACTGTAAATGATATTTTGTGCATTTGCAAGCGTGTGTAAATCCTTCACTGCAATTCAAGGCAAATAGATATGAGTCAAATTCACAGACAATTGCTATCTAGTGCTGTGCATTCGAACATGAGAACAGATTCACTAGACTCACTTCTGCCCCGTTGCTTGCTGGTTTTATTTGAACACACAGGGCTGGCTTGACGGCTGTACCTCGCACATTCCTAATGGAAGAACGGTACGTTTAACCTTCGCAAAGGTGTCAAGCAGCAGGTAAGACAAAGGGAAATAAGCTCTCTGTGTCAAGCAAAAAAGCAAGAGCTCCTTTGTTTTATAAAAAAATAAATTCTCAGCTTACCCACCATCCCAGGGTGCAGTGCAGCACTGCAGTACCAAGTAAGGTAGCTGTTTGGGAATGATATCCAGAAATAATTCCGTTCATGCAGGTCATTTCCAATGAAATCACTGTGCAACCACAACCGGTATCACACACAACAGCTAAGCAGCAAGACACGACCCTTTAAAGTTTTACTGAAAGTCTAGACAAAACAAAAGAATAAAAAAAATTAAAAGAAGATGCAAGAAATAAAGAAGCTGATACGTGAGCTGGAACAGCAGCAAGCAGCCCAGTTCAGATGTGGAATGCAGCATCGGCAGACATGAGCGAGCATACCGTCAAGAAGAAAAAGAAGAGGAAAAAAACACACACTACGACAAATATCTATTACCATATCATCAGTGTAAGTTACACACACTGCAGGCAGGGCACCCACTGTACCCCTTCTCTTCTATACAGAACACATATTGCCACCTATAGCTTGCGCTCCCTGCAGCCGCACACACCAGCCCTGGTCAGCGGTTCTTTATCAGTTCAGCCCCATCGTTTCACTCCTCCAGCACCACTGCCCTTCCTGCTCCTTTATCTTTACAGTTACCCACAATGCCCTGGATATATTAGTGTCACGACCCCGCCGTGGCTATCAGACAAAAAAAAAAACAAGCCTCTTATTTGAATCATTGATTGTACGCTTCTAGCAAACTGCCTACTGACGTGTCTGCTCCACAGCCTGCCTCCAATAGCAGCCCCTGCCCAGCTCTGCCAATCACAAACCACCCATGCAAATGCGACTCCGTGTCTGCTCTGGGAGACGTTCTTTTTTCTTCTTCTCCTAAACTCTGTGCGGCGTGTACCGGGGGTGGGGGGATCTCAGTCACAGATACACTTGGGTTATTACAAACAAACCAGGACCCTCACATAGAATTCCATTCCTAAACATCCCACACCAGAGACCAGGGTCAAGTGCATAGTCTCCCGGACTGGGGATCTGGGAGACCTCAGGGATCTCACACTAAATTAAAACAATAGTAGGTCTACACTAGTGAGCATAATCAATCTCTTCTACCCCTGCTGTCACAGAGGAGCTCTGCCTGACTCAGTCTGTCCGATGCTTAACTCTTTACAGGGCAGAGACTAGCCAAGGTTCCTGGCTGCTGCTCTCTGGGGCACGCACTGACACCAGCCAGCCACAGCCGCACAGCGTCGCCGCTCACTAACTGATGCTTCCTTCCAGCACTTTCTTCTCCTGCTGTACTCTGCCTGCCTCTGCTTTTACTTTGCCTCTGCCGGGCTCTGCTGCACTTTAATCAGGCTTGTTTCAAGGCAAGGTGCAGTACTACAGCTTACACTGACAAATGCTAGTGGCAGTTATTGATGCAATAACAGCACAGCCTTGAAAATAGCATACAGCCATACACAATGCTCTGTGTTCCTTATACAATGCAGTCTTGTAAACTTCTATCATTCTCGATACAAGAAGCACATTGAACAGGCTTTCACAGTCAGTTCAGAGCTCAATCCGTTCACTAATCTCTCATTATGATGTCTGCAAGACAACACTCATTGACAGTCACTGGTGTTGTAAACATTGTGGGCTGGATTCTAGATTCTGAAAGCTATTCACTCCAAACAGCATTAGCACAATCAAACTAACAAACCAGAAGAAGACTACTCACTAAATGATGTTTTAGAATTGTAAATGGCACTTTTTCTTTCCAGAAAGCAATGGCTCTTCTCCGTTCTAGCTGGCTAGATAATCATGAACCTTGGGCTCTTACTTTCAACGAGCGATTCTGAGATCAAAACCCAACTGGGGAAATTCTCACCCCAACCTGTCTGAGAGCACTAGAGTAGCAACACATTTCTGTATATTAACAAACCCACTGCAACATTAGGGTTATTTCCTTTATCAGTTACCATCCGCTACTTCTGGAAATGATCTGCTCTGTATTCATTTTTTTGCTGTCCAGTGAAACAATAGCAATGTCAGGGCTCAACAGCAATGCAGAGTTTCTGTTCAGAGTTTTTGCAAGGTCTCTCCAGTGGGAGTGTGTTTGTTCAGTGCAAGGCACAGCAGTGGGGTTCTTAAGAGAAGTCAGTGAGATGGTTCTCTCAGACAGCAGATACTTCAGCTTGAAGACAGGCATGCCCTGGCACAGTCCTAGAGTGTAAACAGAACTTGCACCGTGTTTACAATGGCTCTCCACATCCTCCTTGAACTCCTGACACTGATACCCTATGCTTAGCGAAGCGCACACCTGTTCTTCACTGAGTTCTATTAAAGAGACACAACTTCGAAATGCACTAGCAGGACACCACTCTTCTATTATATGCTGATAAAAGGCCACAGATAGACTTACAGATCCATGAGCGCTAACCAAGGCTTCAACATGCTTAGAGTGAACACCTTGTGATGAAAATGTGTCCATCCGGTCCTATTTTCACTTGAATTCAGATTTTCCAAGTACGAAGCAACAGACAAAAACAGAAATAATTTCCTGTGCCGAAGGTCACATGGTCTGACTGCGCAGGAAGTGACTAAGCAGCTAGAAGTGGCAGACATTTCTAATTCTATAGTGTTGTGTTTGAAATACAGGGTTGCAAGTTCTCAGAAGAGGAAAGAAAATAGATTCTAACCAAGGCTTTGATTCAGCACAGTTATTCTAAAAGATTTACCCATTAAGTACAGTGTAACGATGCAAGTACACATGCATTTACTCAGTAACTACTATATAAATACACAGTAATTAGAGACACATGTAAAGTGTTACACACTGAATATATTCAAGCAATGCAAAACACCCACCTTCACCTCGATAAAGGTGCAGGGAACAGGACAGGGAGAGGGTTAAGAGGTGTGTGAGGCCTTACTAAAGACATGATCATCTTTTAAACAATCGAACATATTTAATGTTTCTTTTTGTAAACTTTTTTTTTTCTCCAACAGACAAAACAAACCAAGCTGCTCCTTTAACAGTGTCAATCTGAGAGAATCCTGAGAGACTCTTTTCAGTGTCTAAATGCCTGTCAATGACATTGCCTATTCCAGCAGCACCTCAGAGGACCGGGCGTGAATAGCCATGTAATTACACTGCATTCACTGGGTAATTACCAGAGGATCCTGCTTTTACACACTTACTACTTTGTGATTACCTTGTGAACCACACTGTGTTACATGATGTAAATAAACCACGCTACATATTATAATACAGTAGTGGCCATGTAAGAGCTGCAAACGTGAGTAATTACACAAGTTATTACCATATTATTACATTGTTATTACCATGTTATTATATTGTTACCTACACTCCTTAATCTAAAGTGTCTTTCAACAATTACTCCAAAATAAAAATGGGGTCTATTTTAATAATCTAAAAATCAGATGTCTGTTTATTAGAAAAAAAGGATTATGGAGACACTCCAGGCTACCAGGGATCGTGCAAGTACAGGGTTAACAACAGCCTCCCAATATGAATATGTATAACACAGAGACAAGCTCGGTGAGAACCTGGGCTGCCAGATTCACACTGCTCCTCTTGCCCTGTCAGTCCATCCCATCCATCTCTCTGAAGGGTCAAAGATCTCCGAATCTCCCTGCCAGAGCGAGCCGCGTGCCAATTCCACCGCAATCAATGGCACCTCAGCCTGCGCTTTGTATATCAGGGTTATTTATTGGGCACAAAGCGGATCACTTTATTGCATAAATACCCACAGCAAAGTCGGAATACAATTTCCATTAAAGCCAGGACAAGGCTCATGCCCCAGAGGCTTTGCGCTAATGTAATACTTTTATTCCCCCCCCCCCCCCCCCCCCCCCCTTCCCTATTGCTTGTCACTATAAACCAGCCCTTCTCGTTTTCTCCTGGTCCTCAATCCTGTCCTGTCCTGCACATATTTGAGTCTAATAACAATCTCAAATGAAAGCATCTAGTCATAATCAGTGCCTATCTAGTATAAAGACCTGCTGTTATTGTAAATATGGTAAATATGTCACAATGTTTTTTTTTTTAAGAAATTACAAATACGACCGTATTAAAACAAATTAGCAGGTTTCAATGAGGGAAGCATTTTCTATTTCTCTATTGAGGGATACCAGGATATTCAGTGAGCAAGTCGTCTGATGAAGTTATCCACAACAAACTCCCCCACCTCCAGCTGTACTGGTTTCCTAGAAAAAGGAAAACATTTCAGGGGACCGTTCTACTTGTGAGATGTCTGGCTCATTAAAATATTGAGCACATTGTTTTAAAGAGGAGACGATTATCTATTCAGACACACCAGGGTATTCGTAAATGAGGAAACATGGGCAATGCAATCCCTAGCCCTAGTCTTGCTGTAAATCATTTGCTGTTTCCATAATTTCTACCAGTACTGTGCATATGAAAGCAATCAGTCATCTGTTAATCATGATCTATCTATTATAAAGATCTGCTCTTATTGAAAATATAGTGACATTACTTTCCAATGTAACAATGGATTTTAAGACATTTTTTAGTTCCCAAGTTTCAATGAGGTTCAGCATTGTTACTGTATATTTGCAGAATCATATCACGCTCCTCCTCGGTACCGTAATTAATTAACTGGGAAAAAAGGGTTTTGAAACTCTGAGCAAGTCCAGGTCTGCAACATTTAAAAACCGTAAGAGAACTCTGTGCAAGAAGAATAAAAGCAGCTGAGCATGTGTTATTCTGTGACTTCACCAGAGCATTCAATGGCTCTTTTTTTCTTCCCTGACTTGCATTACAAAGGCTGTGCAGAAAACAGCAACATAAACACTTTGAGTCCCACTCACTCACAGGGCTGCTGCACTGCTAAACAAAGAGTCTTCTTACCCCCCATCTGATCTGCTCATTTATTTTTTCAACCATCACATAAATGGAAACACAGCTGTTCCCAATGACTTGCATCCCCAGTTGCTTTCCAGCTGGATTGAGTTTTGCTGAAGCAGCAAGATTTTTAACATTGTTCATTTCAGTACATCTGGAGAAGCCATTCGGGCTCAGAGGTGAAAGAAAAGCTCTTTGAATAAACTCAAACAGTGCAGTATGACTGCCTCTTCCCACAGTATCTCTATACCATTAATGTTGCTAAAACCTTGTCCAATAAATCGGGCTCTACATTCAGAGTGAACTTGTAAGAGCCCTCAACGAAGTCCACCGCCTCACAAAGTGAGCTGAACTGATGTGATTGAAGCAGCATCAATAATCACAGCTTCCTCAGTGACAGATGACCCATTCTCCCTTCACGTAATCTTACACAGGTTTTCAGTGTGATAGCACCAGGTTAAAAACATTCTGCAATGCCCTTTAGCGTTTTGTTCAGACAGTTCCCCCTGGCAGGTAAAATCTAACAGTAGAAAATGATCAAGTGTCTAGTTTTTCATCATCGCTAATGGTTTGTTGAACCCAAAACAAGATCAATCAATTGATCGATTACATTATGATGTGTCGGTCGTCCATTGCTGACCAGGAGGCCAGACAGTAGCAGCACCAGGCAGCATGGACTGGAGTAGTCGGGCCAGGCTGATAACAGTGGCACAACCATCCATTAATGGACAAAAAAACAAGATTTATGGACCTGGAACGGCAGCAGCAGAGCTGTTAGCACAGACCCTCCTGAAACAATTCCCCGACTCCCACCAGAACAGTGTGCTTTAATTATCATTAGGAGGAACACACAGTCACGCTCGTGCGGGGAGACACTGCTGGCGGCTCCCCTTGACGGACAGGCTTTAACAGATCCTTTAATTCAAGCCGTCACTGCGGCCCAAACCGAAGAAAAAGTCTGGATGACTTAAAGCCAATGCAGTTCAATTACTCGTGCCTCCTGGTTCCTGAGAATTTGAGCCCATGCTCTTGGCTAAAACTTGCTCAGTTAAAAACAGGATCAAGTGTAGTGTACAAGACTAGTGGCAGCTAACCAAGAAACCATTCAACCTTCACCCCCTCCCATCGGCCCTGGGAAAGCTGCAGTTCATCTCTTCCACTCTGTCACGTGACTACACAGACAAAGCTCTTCACTTTAAACGAATCGCAAGAGTGCCCTCTTAAAGTTATCAATTAAATGAGACCCTCAGTAATGTGCGTATTCTGACACTTTCCCCAGATTTCCACTTCCAGCAGTTTGATTTCATGTGCACAGCAAATCAAAGCTACAGAAGCAGAGGGGAGCTGTGATACACGTGCACACGGCTGCGTTTGAAACTATAAGGTAATATTGCACCGTCTTGTAGTGACTTCAAGAGGTTCTGTCAACCAAATGGTCCACAAGAAGATCTGATACAAATCCTTGCTTAAGAAACCAATCACTGTTGCATATTTGTGTGTAATCCTGTGCATGGAATATAAGGGACGACTCTAAAGAAAAAACAATCCTTTTAATGTTTAACTGTAACATTGAGTACAATCGTCAAAGGCTGTCAAATATTATTTGGCACTAAATTGGTTTAAACCAGACCTGTGTGAAGCAGGCTTTCACTGTGTCTCTACATCAAGAGATTAAACCAGACCTGTGTGAAGCAGGCTTTCACTGTGTCTCTACACCAAGAGATTAAACCAGACCTGTGTGAAGCAGGCTTTCACTGTGTCTCTACATCAAGAGATTAAACCAGACCTGTGTGAAGCAGGCTTTCACTGTGTCTCTACATCAAGAGATTAAACCAGACCTGTGTGAAGCAGGCTTTCACTGTGTCTCTACACCAAGACATTAAACCAGACCTGTGTGAAGGTCTAGTTTAGTAAAAACAATTAGTAAAAACAGTGCCAGAAAATCAAGTTTGTTTAATTATCCATTACCTCAAAAAGCCTTTTAATTAATTAATTTATTTTTTAAGTCTACCGTTGAAAGCTCATAGTTATATTCATAGCCCCGAATGCAACAAAAAACAATTAGAGCTCACTGAACCTGTAAACGGCCTGACATGTCTAGTGAAGCAGCTTTATTCTGCCAGCCAGCGCAATCACTCACAGACTAAAGACTGGGCCGGACTGCAATGTGCTTTCATATCACTGCACTTAGCTGTACAGTGCTGGAGTCAAATTCAAAACTTAGCTGCCTTTTCAAACATATGATCATATACAAGAAGACAAACCAAAACGTTTACCATGATAATAATAATAATAATATTACTTCACATAGCATACAATATTTTCTTGATGAAACAAAGCCAACCAAAAGCAATGGTTATAGCAATACTCAACACAGAGCTTGTAGGAGACACAGACATACATATAGACAGATAGACAGATAAGCATTATTGTATTACATTGTTTGCACTGCATATCAACAATACAACCACAGATCTGCTGTCTTCTACACCCCCAGGTCACTGGATTGTGAGCAAAGCTGTGAGGGGGCTAGGAGAAGAAAGCAACACAAAATCAAAGAATATGATAGAAGTTAGAATGCACAGCACTGGTGGTGGAACAGTGGAGGTGTTTGCCACAAGAACGTGGGCTTTGAGAAGGAAAGGTCTGTGCTTCTGAACAGCCAGAGCTGTGCAGTGTGCAGGAAGCATGTTGTTTCCAGACATCCACAGAGCGAGAGAGATGTGATCCTTCCTCGATGGCTTGAGTGTACTCCAAGGAAAGCTAGAAGGTTGTACAGTTAACTCCCATGGTGTAATTCTAAACCATACAACCTACTACCTCAACCTGGATGCACACAGATCCTGGTGTGGACACATCTCTTCATGTCTTCAACTGAGCGCAGCCAGGGCAGTGAGTCCACCCACTGCAGCTCTGAACATCGGTGCATGAGCAATATTCACAGATACAAAGACAACAGAGAAATAAATACACACACACACTGCTTCAAATGCAGCAACAAGACAGCATGCAAATCACCCCAATGCACACATGAAATGTGCAATCTAGAACGACAATGCTTGATTTTCAGTGGCTTCAATAGGTATTGTATTGACGGGTAATTAACACTTTATTGATTACCTTTTACATATTAATAAACAGTCACTGGATATAAAGGAAATGTGAGCGCACTCAACCAACAACGACTCCATCATTACAAGGCAGCACCCTTTACAAGCTGTGGCCATGCTTTGTTGTCGCAGGGATCACTCTGCATGCTTTGTAAGCACTGGTGCTTCAGTGTCTCTCCAGAACCTAGATGAAGGTATAATGACCTTTTCCTTTATTTGGTAAGCAGTATCTTCTGGCACGCCTGAAGAATGATAGAACAACGAGCCCTTTGTTAAAATCTACTTCACTTACCCCTCCCTCCCTTATATCACAAGTCTTTATTAAATGGCAATTACCACAAACACACCTGATGAATGTGATACATTTTGCTCAATTTCAGCTGAGTGTTTCAAAGTTAAATTAAACAAAATTGACGAGAACCAAATTGCACAACATGAATATCCATTTTGTGTACAGTTAAAGAATTAAAAGCTTAAAAAACGTTTTGTTCCCACAGAAAAGGGCAATGCAGTAAGTCACTTGCTAAGCTTCCAAAAATGTTATTAAGATTTAAAATGTATAATATTTGACTTGTTTTCTGACAGCTCTCTCTCTGTCTCTCTTTTCTTTTGGGAGCACAAGTGCATTAAGTAGACAAGTAAATAAGACACGCAAGCAAGATTTCTGTGTTAAAGATTTAGCAAATAAGCGAATCAAAAATATTAGTCTATGATAAAAATACCATCATGGATAGATTAGTCTATGGAACCACACAGACTAATATAAAATATCATCAAACGAGTACAAAAAGAAGGCTGTCCTTCTGTAGGACTGAGTGTTGGCTTTTCTTTTCCATATCTTCTAAATGTAACTCCCTTCAGCGACACAGGGCAGGGGGGGACTTTGCTGTGTTTATTTATTGACGTCTAATTCAAAACATAATTTTGTTTTCAAACGGCTAGTGCCAATAAAAAAAAAGAAAGAAAATAAAACATCTCTTTCTTCCACTGCTGCCAAACAAGGGCTAATGAAATGTCTAGTACGTTGTAAAGTGTATGACGTCTCTCCCTGGGTAGCTAGTGGAGTCTCTGTACTGACTAAAACACAGAAGTGAGTCTAGCGGTAAGCACAGAGCACAGCAGGGATGGGTTAAAACCATGGCAACCAAAACCACTGCATTTAAATGATGTCACCAGATGTCAGGACAGGCACTGTGCACACGGCTGTTGCCATGAAGATATTTGTGTTAATTTTCATGAACATGTAAACAGGAGATATTCAACGCTTACCAAAAAAATCAGCGACACAACGAAGAAACGTTAACAAAATGTCTTCATGAGTCTTATTATCGCCGTGTAGTTTCAAGATGGCTGCCAGGTCAATGCAGCATGTGGATTCAGACTAGATGTTGTCACTGTCCTCATCCAGCTTGTTGATTCAGACTAGATGTTGTCACTGTCCTCATCCAGCTTGTTGATTCAGACTAGATGTTGTCACTGTCCTCATCCAGCTTGTTGATTCAGACTAGATGTTGTCACTGTCCTCATCCAGCTTGTGGATTCAGACTAGATGTTGTCACTGTCCTCATCCAGCTGTACTAGATGTTGTCACTGTCCTCATCCAGCTGTAGCAGATGCGATCGGGACAGTTGCAGGGAACCCGTGAACTGAACAAGGACACAGCGGCACGGCAACATTCCCACGCAGGCTGGGGCAGCTGTTACTATGAAAACCCTGCAGAAATCTCCAGTCTGCAGCAGGAGTCCCCATCACACCTCTGTGCTTCATAAAAACAGCAGTAAGAGTTTATTTGTGGAGGGAAGCACCAGCTGGTCTCCACTGTAAAGCAGCTTCCACACCTCACACCAGGGTGCTGCTGCAGCCTTTTGGAATCATGTTTGAAACTTTAGATGCATTTCCTTTTCTTTCCTATAGAGATAGTTCTTTCTAATTCACCTTCATGCCGTGACCGGGTGATACCGCTCTGAACAATGTTGGCAGAAAAATGAGTTCCAGATACAGTGAGTCACGTGTATTCCAGATACAGAGTTCCAGATACAGTGAGTCACGTGTATGAGTTCCAGATACAGTGAGTAAGTTCCAGATACAGTGAGTCACGTGCATGAGTTCCAGATACAGTGAGTCACATGTATGAGTTCCAGATACAGTGAGTCACGTGCATGAGTTCCAGATACAGTGAGTCACGTGTATGAGTTCCAGATACAGTGAGTCACGTGTATGAGTTCCAGATACAGTGAGTCACGTGCATGAGTTCCAGATACAGAGAGTCACATGCATGAGTTCCAGATACAGTGAGTAATGTGCACGAGTTCCAGATACAGTGAGTCAAATGTATGAGTTCCAGATACAGTGAGTAACGTGTATCCTCCCAACACAGATACAAGGCAGAAAGGGTCTGGCCCTTTGAGTTTGCAGCACTGAAGATCAACAGGATCCCAGAATTTTAAAACTAAAATGTAGGAATGGAATTTATAGTGTTTGCTGGGCCATCATAGTTGATTGGGTAAAAAGTGACATTAAAGACAAAATACAACAAAGTATGTGTTACAAGGAAAAGAGAACATTGAAAAATAATCCATAACAACTAATGATATATATAACCTCTTAATATAAACATGCACCCCCCCACAACAAAATAAAAACAAAAAACAGAAACACTATACAATCATTTCAAAAAACACAAATACATACATGGTCACAGAAACCCCGTTTCAAACAGAAATAACACAATAAAAAGTAAGAGCAGCATTACAAATGAAATGCTTTGGCTTGATTACCACGGTGACACAGACCCATTGAGGCGAGCTTGTGAGGTCCACATCACCACAAGATCGGATCTACGGGTTTATGGCGAGTGGCAGGCCATGAAAGAAGTGTCAGGAGCTCACAAAGACCGAAGGGTAATGTCATGACACTAACAGGGTAATGTCATGACACTAACAGGGACTGCACGAAGTGCCTTGCTACGTTTTCAGAAATGTTATTAAGATTCAAAGTGTATAACGTTTCACTTGCTTTCTGAAAGCTCCACAGCATTATATAGACAAATAAGTAGCCAAGTTAATGTAAGTAAGACTCTTGTGCAAATAAAAAAGCAGAAAATAAGTAAACAGCCCCAAAAGCTACCAGTATGGATTAGAGAACCACCCAATCTCATCCCAAACCCCAGAAACAACAGCTCAAGTTTTAAATGAGGTGTGTCACCACTTAACACAGCACAGCTTATTCATTTTACATACATATGAAACGCTTATTCATAACTTTAACAACGGAACAAACAAGGGTACAACTCTTGAGATATACATCTCATTTTCCAAGAGGGTCCTGGCAATTAAAGGTTAAGGAAAAACTACAACACACTCCCGAGATTTCCGCGGACAAAATAACTACCGCACACTAAACTAATAAACGGCTTTGTTATACAAAATGATGTCGTGAGCCAGCAAATATAATCCACCTCTACAAGCCATGGCCAGCATCTGTACTATGGACTAGTGTGAAGATTTAACAGCTTGAAATTGAATTCAAAGCACATAAAACAAACCAATAAATGATGAAATGAATAAATAAAAAGGACCACACAAAGGAACAGAAAGACTCATTGAAACAGCAATAAATAAACAGGTAACCGATAGTAAAAAATACAAAGCGACCCCCCCCCCACCCCTCAAGGTCTGCTCCTGTAATATATTGGTGTTTTCCTGGAAAAGCCTGGCAAGCCCTTGGAAAGCGCGCTAAACAGTGCGGGTTCATTGCAGGAGACTCTTTATACTGTTAGGAACCAGAGCAGCAACACAAGCAGCCACTCAATTACATGACATATCATTGTATTAAACCAAGATCGGACACAAGATGAGCCACGAGCACATTACCAAGCAGAGCACCCGACTGACTGCAAACACAAAACTAAAAACACAACACAAACAAACAACTTTCTGCTGTCTACATTACCAAGCAGAGCACCCGACTGACTGCAAACACAAAACTAAAAACACAACACAAACAAACAACTTTCTGCTGTCTACATTACCAAGCAGAGCACCCGACTGACTGCAAACACAAAACTAAAAACACAACACAAACAAACAACTTTCTGCTGTCTACATTACCAAGCAGAGCACCCGACTGACTGCAAACACAAAACTAAAAACACAACACAAACAAACAACTTTCTGCTGTCTACATTACCAAGCAGAGCACCCGACTGACTGCAAACACAAAACTAAAAACACAACACAAACAACTTTCTGCTGTCTACATTACCAAGCAGAGCACCCGACTGACTGCAAACACAAAACTAAAAACACAACAAACATGATGATTGATTACATTATGTTAAATAAGAGCTAAATTCTGCTCATATCTTTTTTATTTGCATGTCACCTGCACATCCTCTCTACAGTAAAACAGGACTGGGTGTAAGGGTTAAAAGAATCTGTTCTGATGAAAATGACAACAAAAAACAGAGAAAGAAATTAAAACCCAATCTTAAGAAAATAGGATATAAAGAACAAATTACTGAGAGAGGATTGAGAAGCTGACAAACTCAATAGGAATGAACTACTGGATTGTTATAAAAGGGACGAGAGGGTTAACAGAGTACCGTGAATAACTACATATTCTAAATTATTACCCAATATTTCAAAAACAGTTTGGAAGCATTTACGTATACTTCTGTATGACATTTTAGTCCACAGCAAACATACATACATTGAAACCTGTACAAGCACATGTAAAGCATGCAAACATATTGGTAAAGATAAAAGTGAAATCGAAATGAAGAAAAAATAAAGAAAAATCTGTCATGCAAGGATAGCAACCTTGTATGTGGTATTTTTTGCATCCAATGTAATACAATTTAATCTGTAGGAGAGAGAGGTGCATCATTATATACAATAATACAGAACCACCAATCAAATATAAGAAATAAAAAAGAAAATGAACCAACAGTGCAGCACTTTGCAAGGAACATGCACACCATGGATGGCCTGTGGGTTGAAGGTTTATAAAACTTTAAGGGTTAAACAGAAAGGAACCGTTGATCATTAGCTATATACGTAACGACATCACAAAGACATTCAAAGAGAAATAAATGAGTAGTTACCATGGCATCAAAAGCCTATAAATACCTGGACTGTTTGTTTTCAGACACACTTTCTCCTGACAAAGGCATGTTAAACATACTGAAGCGCTGGGAAGCTGAGATGTAACTGCAGTGTACAAAATTGAAGGCCTACGAAAGAAAAGTTTTTTTAAAAAATGCACACAAAAAGATTAAAAAATCTTATTTTTTTCAGGATGTTTCGGGCAAAAGCCCTTCTTCAGCTGTTTAAACTTTTTGTGTACATTTTTTAAAAACCTTTTCTTAAATATATTAGGGGTGGGCATCGATATGAAAATTGTATATCGATATAGTGCACGTCTTTCGATAGATAATATCGAAGTCTTGCAAAACACAGAAAAATATAATAACACATTGCAATATGAAACAGAGACGTTAACAGATATTTACATAAGAAAAGCAATAACTTCCTTGAACTTAGCTTTGCTTCACAATATCCATGGAGAAAAGCAAGGTCTCATGCCATCACCTGCCCCTCAAAATCAAAATAATAAACTTCACTGCTCAGACCAGCCAATCCAGAAGCAACTGAATCTTCTCTGCGTGTCAATGCACGACAAATCTAAAAGTATTAAGTACAGTGTCATGCTGACTCGTACATTACTCTGAGATGTGTTTTGATGTTTTAAAAGTACATCTAATTTATAATATCAAAAATGAAGTGTAAGTAATGGGGACAACGCACCACACGAACTGTGCGTATATCTCAGAAAAATCCCAATAGTGCTTAATGACATTTGGTACCTTGTGACCACGTTCTAAATGGAACAAAAAAAAAATGATATATTCAAATGAAATCATTTCAGCCAATTTCCTGTTCATTATGTTTTTTTGTGTTAAGTTTGTTTTTAGGTGTGTATCCCTTTAAAAAAGACGAGCCTGTTTCTCAATCGGTTGATGTAGGCACTTTCTGAAAACAGGACACAGTTTGGCTGGTGAGAGGAAACGGGTGAAGAAATGGGAGTAGAGCATGCGAGAGAGGGGACACAGGTTGTGGATTTGTTGTTTTTCTTGATTTGTAGCAACTGAATGTTTGAAATACATTTATTAATTGGGTTCTTAAAAAAAGTAAATCAATGGAATAAAATGGTTACATAATAATTTATATGTGTGGTGTTTGCCTAAGAGACTAACAATGACAGGTATAGGGTTTGTTGTATTTTAATATAAAATAAACTTGATTATACTGCGTTTGTATTTTTAGAGTATCAGCAATAAAAAGTAGGTCTCTGCAAGCGCACTTGATTTTTTTTATCCCACGATAACGCGATATGGAAATTATAATCGATATCATATCAAAATATCGATATTTGTGCCCAACCCTAATAGGATGCGCCGGGGAGATCAAATCAAACCTGATCCACAGAACCAGCACTGCATGATAATATAAATATACGTTTATATAAAATAATGTTAATTAAAGTTAATATAGATTTAAAAATAGAAGTAAAAATGATGTCACAATATATAGAGCACCATTACATCATGTAAGAATAAATCATGGATTTGAATATAAACAATAACAAGTAGTCATGCCGTCAAAAATCTATAAATACCTCCAATATTCTGTTTCAAACACAGGCTCCCTTGAGAAAGATATATACAACATATTGAAACATTGGGCAGCTGGCTCTTTCAGCTAATTATATATATATATATATATATATATATATATATATATATATATATATATATATATATATATATATATATATATATATATATGATGCTACAATGCTGAAATGGATAATATCAATATACTAAGCAGAAACTAGATCAACCCTGTGTTATGAGGGGTCTGCAGATAGCAATACTTCATTTTCACCGTTATTTTCTGAAGACCTCTCTGGCAAAACCTTTCCTTTGTGGACCGTCGTTTTTATTTCCCCATTTCAGCATCTATTTTTTCTTTTTTATAAATGTGCTTTTCACCCAGTGTTTTGTTATTCTTATTATGTACTACTGATGTACAGTCATCTTGAGCACAATTACACAAGCAATAGATACAGCTATTTAAATACATGTGCTGTAAAACAATAACAGAATAAAACACCTTCTAAATTGATATTTTAATGCAGATATATTCAAGCCTTTGTCTTTACAAATGTGAACAAATCTAGATTTCTTTCTATTTCTATACATCACCTTTCACCAAGTGACAATATCATGATGGTAAAAGTGAATGACAGGATTCAGGGCAGGCAATATGAACTATTGACTTGCTGGCTCTGAATCTAAGTGAATAAATAAAGACTATTAAAAGATGAGATGTTATTTATTTAGTGTATGTATTAGACAGGCTAGATAACCCAGGTTATACAGTAAAAACGTTCAGATTTACCTCATGGGGGGTGTGAGGATTCATAGGTGTACTCTTACTTTCACCAGTCACTCTCCTCCTGCTCTTCTTCACTGAAACAATACAAGAAATGCACAACTATTGATTTATTTTTATAAAGAGAAATGCTTCCCATTTGTAAACAGCGTTTCGTTTGATTGTGGAAGCCAAAAGAAAGATACAAAAGTATGTTATTCATCAGCACCTCTCTTTATATCCACGTCACTAATTTTTTAAAGAAAAAATGACACATACATTATATATATATATATATATATATATATGAAACAAAGAGATAAAGGTTCCAAACGAGGACTATAATTTTCTGCTAATGTATTGCTGTTATGAAATGTTTCGATATGAGGATTGTTTTAATACATGTAATGAATAGAAGGCACAGTGGTAAATTGCAAATTAAAAATGTCAAATCTTAGGATTCAGCGTTTCCAGTTGCAGCTTGATAACTGTTACTGCTTTCTCTTTGAGTCTCCATTGAAGTGCATGTTTACAAGTGGGGAAATTCCACCCGAAAAAGACTGCTCTAACCTTTAAGTAGTTTCCCCCCAAGATAATCAGTTCCTATTAATAACATGTCTTTAAAAAAAAAAAAAGTTTACTGAATCATTCAGAACACCAAGGTCAGTAACAAATCCCAAATGAATTCTGCACAGGTAAACATAAAAAACAAAAGCAATTCTTCAATGCTTCTTAAATACACGAATCCGTACTGTGGCCTGTCGTTTTCAGAGCAGTTTCAAAGCTGCATCTACGTGCTTTAGTAGCCAGATCAACCTGTACTTGCCTTAGCCAGCTGCTCCGAACACTTCAGACAGTAAGAGAAAAGCAATCCTGGTGCTAAGCCTTGTTAAACACATATCACTGAAACGGAAACGGATTGTTTTAGGGAAGGGGTCAAGTAGATTTCTGCAATGAAGATGTATTCACTGGGTTTGTAACACACAGTGCTGTACTGTCTTCAGAGGCAGATATGTGTGTGTACAATAATACAACCTTACTTTGTAATACTCCAATCCGATATTAAGAAAAAAATCTAAAAACCAAAAATAAAACAAGAACAAATCAAAACATTTCGCTTTACACGACAAAGATTTTTTTTTGGCTTCACAAAAATGATAGCAGCGTCTATAAAAAAGCAGGAAAATAAGAGGCCAGCCAGAGAGATGCTCAGTGTATCATAATAAAGAGCAGAGTACAATCATGAACTCATTAATACAATAATAATACTGAAGCACAAGAAAAAAAATAGGGTATACCTGAATTCAAACCTTTTTTGGCCACTATGAACGCCGCAAACAAGCGGATGCCAACAAAAAGGTGAAATTCAAAAAAAAAAAAAAAAAAGAAATTGAGAGTAAAGTTCTGCTCGGTGTGAAAAAAAAAAAAAAAAAGCCTCTCTTTGAGGAAGGTCGAGCATGTTTCGTTTTCTGTTCAGTTTCACAAACCACAAGTCTGGTTTGTTGTTTATTTTTGGCTCAGCAGTTGTTTTTTTATTATTATTATTATTATTATTATTATTATTATTATTATTATTATTTTTTTTTCAGGTTTTAGGACGCTGTTTCATACCAGGCAACAGCCTGATTTGCTTTCATGTCGGCTCCAGTGAATCCCAGAATGCAACCAGTATGCGTGCCACATTTTTGTCTTAAAAAAAAAAAAAAAAAAAAAAAAATGCACCTAGTCAGAATTCTGAGCACAAATCACTGCGCAAAAGCTGCACCAATCCTCACCGCAAGTGCCTGCACAGGAGTGCTGGTGAGAGAAACGGGCACCGCTAACCAAAGCAGCGCTGATTCTTGTAAAACGCAGAGATGAAGCAAGGGTGTGATCAAGGCGGTTGCCAGTTGGCTTCAGTGTGCTGCGAGGAGCTCATGTTCAGTCCACTTGCCCCAGTTGCCCAACGCGAATGCCTGTGCCATGAGACACTTTCAAACTTTTTGCTCTTCTGTTTCACAGAAGACAGTTTTGGAATGGAGTTATTGATGAACAGGAGCCCGGACATTCCGTTTTTTTTTCTTATAGTCTAAATATCCTTTAAAACCTTTCTTTCTTTTTGTATTTGCAGATAAGCAGCAGGGTTTATCAGGCGTGAAAGGGCCAGAATCCTGGTGGCTTGCCAAAAAAAAAAAAAAAAAAAAAAAAAAAAACCCAGAATAAAGGCGTAGTTGAGTTTGAGCTCTACTGCTTGCTGAGTTGGGGCAAAGGCACTGCTGTATGATCCGCCATTTTCTGAGCAATGAGAGGAAAAAAAAAAAAGAATTAAGAAGTCTTTCATAGGCATTGCTTTCCAAGTTCCTCTCTCTCTCTTTCTCTCTCTCTCTCTCTCTGTCTTTCCTAGCACCACAGCAAAATCTCAGCCGTAAGGTCACGTGACTCTCCCTGGCAGCAGCAGAGTGCATTCCCATAAACCACTCTGCTGACATTGCGAAGGAGTCTATTGTCTGATTCAGAACCTAAGCTCAGCCCAGCTCGAAAAAAAGAAAAAGAAAATGCATCACCTTCAGGGGGCTGGGTGCCATGGCAACATCTACCTGGCAGGCTGCCCACTTCCCCTGCCCATCAAGAAGAGACGGAATTGCATTGCCTAACGTAATGATGAATAGGAATGTGTGGAGTAGTCCAAAGTAAATCTGATGCTTGTATTGCATGCTTCGTTTTTACTGCAAACACTGGCTTCTTTTCATTATGAAGAAGAAAAAAAAAAAAACTCTCCTTTTCCAACCAGCTAGAGCAGTAAAATGTTTTTAAACTGCCTCATCTGAATCTTTATTTTACAACACGCCCAAATCATCATCGTCTCCAAATGACAGCCAGGAATCTCTGTGTAAGGGAGGGCATTTCTTCAACAGCTGAGTCCCTCTGAACCCAACCACTGCAGGCAGCCTAGTTCTTAAACACTCATCTAGTGTCCCCATGTGTTTAAATAACAAGGGACATGTCAGACACGGTCACAGGGTCCAGTGCAACACATGAGGGCAGTTTGACACTGCATCTTAGCAGAACAGTGGAATCACAGACCAGTTGAGGGAGCACTGGCACACTGAACAATAACATCAAGTTTTCCTGCTTGTGGAGAGCATCGATTATATATATATATATTATATATATAATATTAATTATAGATTCTTTGCAACTCACTAGGTTCGTTGCCCCTTTAAAATAGACCCAGGACTCAAAAATGGATTTTCTTTAGCGCTTGCGTGCACTTTTAATAAACACAAATGAAATAAAACAAAACAAACACCTAGCTTTGGAGCTCTGATTAAACATCAATAGTTTCCTGACTACCCACAGGACGGCGAAGCTGTTTACCTGTCACACCAAAACTTACACAAGTTTCACACAATCCCTTTCCCTGGTACGACTGCTCTCGCTCACACAGGCGGCTCTTTCCTCAGCAGCCCTGAGCAAACTGACTGCCTCTCTTAAATACCCTGCACCTGGCTCTACTTTGCAATTACCACCAGGTGCAGGGGATTAACTAAACAATAAAACAATTAAAACAATTAACACCCATTAGCTGTTCACCCAAAAGTGCATATTCACATGCTTTTAGCAGGGAGGAATTTTAACCCCCTCCCTGCTATCTTACAATATATATGTGTGTGTGTGTGTGTGTGTGTGTATATATATATATATATACACACACACACACACACACACACACACACACACACACACACACACAGTAATATATATACACACACACACACACACACATAGCTATATATATATATATATATATATATATATATATATATATATATATATACACACACACACACACAGTAAATATAGTATATATATACACACACACACAGTATATATAGTGGCAAACCAGGGATTGTTCTGCCTCTTTCGGGACCTTTTCACTGTCTTCTTGTGTAAAAGAAACACTCCAGACCATGTTGAAAACAGGGCAGTGACTGTATATTTCTTTTCAAAACACAAAATAAAACAAATAAAAACAAACCCTAACTCCACCCAGGAGTCCTAATTAAACTGTTCCTTATTTTTAATCACAGGCAGGTGCACCTCATTATAGGCTCACTATCTAATGAGTCCCCCAAAGGTACTCTGGGGGTTGTAGTCTTGTAGCAAACTCCTGGACAACATTTTTCCTTTTCTAGCTGTCACTCAATCCGACCCAATCTGAGCCAGTGGCTCTGAAGATATAGATCTGCAGAAAACAGCCAGTCGAGTGCTACTGCCATGAAAACGAGAATCCCAACCCAAAACCAATGCAGCTGAAGAGAATCCTGACTCAAAACCAATGCAGATAAAGAGAATCCCGACCCAAAACCAATGCAGCTGAAGAGAATCCCACCCAAAACCAATGCAGCTGAAGAGAATCCCGACCCAAAACCAATGCAGCTGAAGAGAATCCCGACCCAAAACCAATGCAGCTGAAGAGAATCCCGACCCAAAACCAATGCAGCTGAAGAGAATCCCGACCCAAAACCAATGCAGCTGAAGAGAATCCCGACCCAAAACCAATGCAGCTGAAGAGAATCCCGACCCAAAACCAATGCAGCTGAAGAGAATCCCGACCCAAAACCAATGCAGCTGAAGAGAATCCCGACCCAAAACCAATGCAGCTGAAGAGAATCCCGACCCAAAACCAATGCAGCTGAAGAGAATCCCGACCCAAAACCAATGCAGCTGAAGAGAATCCCAACCCCAAACCAATGCAGCTGAACACAGGTGCGAGTCAGCATGCAATGGCAGAGCTTCGGATTCCTGTACATCACAGGAGTCCCAACACCTTGAAGTTAATTATTGATGTGTCTAATCATCCATTATTGTATTCACCCTTCCCAAAACAAGGGTCAATATCATGAGCCTGTATGGATGTGCTATGGTAGGACTGTCTGACTGGCAGCACTGTAATTAAAGCGATCAGTGCATGCACTTGACATGCTCAGCTTCTTTGAGGCAGAGACGTTTCCCAAGGAGTTGACTTGGACTGGGCACCACAACTACCTTGGGTAATAGAGCTCTATTGGTACATTGGCCATGTAATCCACTTACTGACAGGTCTTTGGTAAATTGAGATGATATGTTATTGCACTGACAGATTCCATTTGAAAAGCATGGAAAACAAACACATGTTAAGTGCAAACAAAATGAACATGACTTAAAGAAGACACTAAAAAAAAATGGTATTTCTGGCATTTCTAATCTTGTGCATGATGTTTTACATTCCTGTTTCAAGCTACTGATTTTGATAGTTGATACATAAATTCAGCAAATATCCAGCATGCGAGTCAGATTCCTCCTGAAATATCCAGCATGCGAGTCAGATTCCTCCTGAAATATCCAGCATGCGAGTCAGATTCCTCCTGAAATATCCAGCATGCGAGTCAGATTCCTCCTGAAACATCCAGCATGCGAGTCAGATTCCTCCTGAAATATCCAGCATGCGAGTCAGATTCCTCCTGAAATATCCAGCATGCGAGTCAGATTCCTCCTGAAATATCCAGCATGCGAGTCAGATTCCTCCTGAAATATCCAGCATGCGAGTCAGATTCCTCCTGAAATCCAGCATGCGAGTCAGATTCCTCCTGAAATATCCAGCATGCGAGTCAGATTCCTCCTGAAATATCCAGCATGCGAGTCAGATTCCTCCTGAAATATCCAGCATGCGAGTCAGATTCCTCCTGAAATATCCAGCATGCGAGTCAGATTCCTCCTGAAATATCCAGCATGCGAGTCAGATTCCTCCTGAAATATCCAGCATGCGAGTCAGATTCCTCCTGAAATATCCAGCATGCGAGTCAGATTCCTCCTGAAATATCCAGCATGCGAGTCAGATTCCTCCTGAAATATCCAGCATGCGAGTCAGATTCCTCCTGAAATATCCAGCATGAGAGTCAGATTCCTCCTGAAATATCCAGCATGCGAGTCAGATTCCTCCTGAAATATCCAGCATGAGAGTCAGATTCCTCCTGAAATATCCAGCATGAGAGTCAGATTCCTCCTGAAATATCCAGCATGCGAGTCAGATTCCTCCTGAAATATCCAGCATGCGAGTCAGATTCCTCCTGAAATATCCAGCATGCGAGTCAGATTCCTCCTGAAATATCCAGCATGAGAGTCAGATTCCTCCTGAAATATCCAGCATGCGAGTCAGATTCCTCCTGAAATATCCAGCATGCGAGTCAGATTCCTCCTGAAATATCCAGCATGCGAGTCAGATTCCTCCTGAAATATCCAGCATGCGAGTCAGATTCCTCCTGAAATATCCAGCATGCGAGTCAGATTCCTCCTGAAATATCCAGCATGCGAGTCAGATTCCTCCTGAAATATCCAGCATGCGAGTCAGATTCCTCCTGAAATATCCAGCATGCGAGTCAGATTCCTCCTGAAATATCCAGCATGCGAGTCAGATTCCTCCTGAAATATCCAGCATGCGAGTCAGATTCCTCCTGAAATATCCAGCATGCGAGTCAGATTCCTCCTGAAATATCCAGCATGCGAGTCAGATTCCTCCTGAAATATCCAGCATGCGAGTCAGATTCCTCCTGAAATATCCAGCATGCGAGTCAGATTCCTCCTGAAATATCCAGCATGCGAGTCAGATTCCTCCTGAAATATCCAGCATGCGAGTCAGATTCCTCCTGAAATATCCAGCATGCGAGTCAGATTCCTCCTGAAATATCCAGCATGCGAGTCAGATTCCTCCTGAAATATCCAGCATGCGAGTCAGATTCCTCCTGAAATATCCAGCATGAGAGTCAGATTCCTCCTGAAATATCCAGCATGAGAGTCAGATTCCTCCTGAAATATCCAGCATGAGAGTCAGATTCCTCCTGAAATATCCAGCATGAGAGTCAGATTCCTCCTGAAATATCCAGCATGCGAGTCAGATTCCTCCTGAAATATCCAGCATGCGAGTCAGATTCCTCCTGAAATATCCAGCATGCGAGTCAGATTCCTCCTGAAATATCCAGCATGCGAGTCAGATTCCTCCTGAAATATCCAGCATGCGAGTCAGATTCCTCCTGAAATATCCAGCATGCGAGTCAGATTCCTCCTGAAATATCCAGCATGCGAGTCAGATTCCTCCTGAAATATCCAGCATGCGAGTCAGATTCCTCCTGAAATATCCAGCATGAGAGTCAGATTCCTCCTGAAATATCCAGCATGCGAGTCAGATTCCTCCTGAAATATCCAGCATGCGAGTCAGATTCCTCCTGAAATATCCAGCATGCGAGTCAGATTCCTCCTGAAATATCCAGCATGCGAGTCAGATTCCTCCTGAAATATCCAGCATGCGAGTCAGATTCCTCCTGAAATATCCAGCATGCGAGTCAGATTCCTCCTGAAATATCCAGCATGCGAGTCAGATTCCTCCTGAAATATCCAGCATGAGAGTCAGATTCCTCCTGAAATATCCAGCATGCGAGTCAGATTCCTCCTGAAATATCCAGCATGCGAGTCAGATTCCTCCTGAAATATCCAGCATGCGAGTCAGATTCCTCCTGAAATATCCAGCATGAGAGTCAGATTCCTCCTGAAATATCCAGCATGCGAGTCAGATTCCTCCTGAAATATCCAGCATGCGAGTCAGATTCCTCCTGAAATATCCAGCATGCGAGTCAGATTCCTTCTCAAATCGGAACAGAGTTTTATTAATTCAGATGCATATGGGGAGTTCAGAAGCACAGGAAGCATTGATTCCTTAGACATGGAAACGCAGCAACAGCGTATTGGGTCATACCATTCTTACAAGTGGTGTGATGATAAAACAGCGTTACCAATGCAGTTCCATTCAAAGCCACAAAGTGTCTTTGTGTTCCCTGAACAAAAAAGCCATGGCTTTGTCTGCAACACATGATAATGCTCACGTGCCGATCGAGCAGCGAGTGATTTTAACAGCGTAAGTCTGTCACGATTTTTTCACACTTACGCAGACATGGTAAAAAAGCAAACCCCGCCATACTGACACGATTCCAGTTTACTCTACACTGTTGCCAGGGGCCTCAAGCAATCTCAGCTGGCAGCCTACTCTTTCCACATGTTTAAATCAATAAGCAGCCATGGCAGAACAGCTTCTTTATTCTCTTTCTATTTACAGTACGATGGCTCAGCTCAAATCGGTAATTATTCCCACAACTGCAACAGAACGACTGGAACAGAAACAAGAAACACAATGTGTCCTCCCTTATAAAAGTGTCCCCTATTGAAAGCACAGCAAAGTGTAGTAAAGAACAGTGAATGCACAGCAAAGTGTAATAAAGTACAGTGAAAGCACAGCAAAGTGTAATAAAGCACTGTGAAATCACAGCAAAGTGTAATACAGCACAGTGAGCATGGGTTAGCATTGTAAAGCACAGATAGGCATGGCAAACCTTAATAAAAACACATGGTAAACTGTGGTAAATGCATTAGGGAGAAAATTTTTTAAAAGTTCCACATCCCCGCGTGCTGCTACAACTGTTTAAATACAGCGTCCCACATCCCCGCGTGCTGCTACAACTGTTTAAATACAGCGTCCCACATCCCCGCGTGCTGCTACAACTGTTTAAATACAGCGTCCCACATCCCCGCGTGCTGCTACAACTGTTTAAATACAGCGTCCCACATCCCCGCGTGCTGCTACAACTGTTTAAATACAGCGTCCCACATCCCCGCGTGCTGCTACAACTGTTTAAATACAGCGTCCCACATCCCCGCGTGCTGCTACAACTGTTTAAATACAGCGTCCCACATCCCCGCGTGCTGCTACAACTGTTTAAATACAGCGTCCCACATCCCCGCGTGCTGCTACAACTGTTTAAATACAGCGTCCCACATCCCCGCGTGCTGCTACAACTGTTTAAATACAGCGTCCCACATCCCCGTTTAAATACAGTGCTGCTACAACTGTTTAAATACAGCGTCCCACATCCCCGCGTGCTGCTACAACTGTTTAAATACAGCGTTCCACATCCCCGCGTGCTGCTACAACTGTTTAAATACAGCGTTCCACATCCCCGCGTGCTGCTACAACTGTTTAAATACAGCGTTCCACATCCCCGCGTGCTGCTACAACTGTTTAAATACAGCGTCCCACATCCCCGCGTGCTGCTACAACTGTTTAAATACAGCGTCCCACATCCCCGCGTGCTGCTACAACTGTTTAAATACAGCGTCCCACATCCCCGCGTGCTGCTACAACTGTTTAAATACAGCGTCCCACATCCCCGCGTGCTGCTACAACTGTTTAAATACAGCGTCCCACATCCCCGCGTGCTGCTACAACTGTTTAAATACAGCGTCCCACATCCCCGCGTGCTGCTACAACTGTTTAAATACAGCGTCCCACATCCCCGCGTGCTGCTACAACTGTTTAAATACAGCGTCCCACATCCCCGCGTGCTGCTACAACTGTTTAAATACAGCGTCCCACATCCCCGCGTGCTGCTACAACTGTTTAAATACAGCGTCCCACATCCCCGCGTGCTGCTACAACTGTTTAAATACAGCGTCCCACATCCCCGCGTGCTGCTACAACTGTTTAAATACGTGCACTGTTTAAATACAGCGTGCTACAACTGTTTAAATACAGCGTCCCACATCCCCGCGTGCTGCTACAACTGTTTAAATACAGCGTCCCACATCCCCACATCCCCGCGTGCTGCTACAACTGTTTAAATACAGCCGTGCTGCTACAACTGTTTGCTACAACTGTTTAAATACAGCGTCCCACATCCCCGCGTGCTGCTACAACTGTTTAAATACAGCGTCCCACATCCCCGCGTGCTGCTACAACTGTTTAAATACAGCGTCCCACATCCCCGCGTGCTGCTACAACTGTTTAAATACAGCGTCCCACATCCCCGCGTGCTGCTACAACTGTTTAAATACAGCGTCCCACATCCCCGCGTGCTGCTACAACTGTTTAAATACAGCGTCCCACATCCCCGCGTGCTGCTACAACTGTTTAAATACAGCGTCCCACATCCCCGCGTGCTGCTACAACTGTCCCACATCCCCACGTGCTGCTACAACTGTTTAAATACAGCGTCCCACATCCCCGCGTGCTGCTACAACTGTTTAAATACAGCGTTCCACATCCCCGCGTGCTGCTACAACTGTTTAAATACAGCGTCCCACATCCCCGCGTGCTGCTACAACTGTTTAAATACAGCGTCCCACATCCCCGCGTGCTGCTACAACTGTTTAAATACAGCGTTCCACATCCCCGCGTGCTGCTACAACTGTTTAAATACAGCGTCCCACATCCCCGCGTGCTGCTACAACTGTTTAAATACAGCGTCCCACATCCCCGCGTGCTGCTACAACTGTTTAAATACAGCGTCCCACATCCCCGCGTGCTGCTACAACTGTTTAAATACAGCGTCCCACATCCCCGCGTGCTGCTACAACTGTTTAAATACAGCGTCCCACATCCCCGCGTGCTGCTACAACTGTTTAAATACAGCGTCCCACATCCCCGCGTGCTGCTACAACTGTTTAAATACAGCGTCCCACATCCCCGCGTGCTGCTACAACTGTTTAAATACAGCGTCCCACATCCCCGCGTGCTGCTACAACTGTTTAAATACAGCGTCCCACATCCCCGCGTGCTGCTACAACTGTTTAAATACAGCGTCCCACATCCCCGCGTGCTGCTACAACTGTTTAAATACAGCGTCCCACATCCCCGCGTGCTGCTACAACTGCGTCCCACATTTAAATACAGCGTCCCACATCCCCGCGTGCTGCTACAACTGTTTAAATACAGCGTCCCACATCCCCGCGTGCTGCTACAACTGTTTAAATACAGCGTCCCACATCCCCGCGTGCTGCTACACTGTTTAAATACAGCCACATCCCCGCGTGCTGCTACAACTGTTTAAATACAGCGTCCCACATCCCCGCGTGCTGCTACAACTGTTTAAATACAGCGTCCCACATCCCCGCGTGCTGCTACAACTGTTTAAATACAGCGTCCCACATCCCCGCGTGCTGCTACAACTGTTTAAATACAGCGTCCCACATCCCCGCGTGCTGCTACAACTGTTTAAATACAGCGTCCCACATCCCCGCGTGCTGCTACAACTGTTTAAATACAGCGTCCCACATCCCCGCGTGCTGCTACAACTGTTTAAATACAGCGTCCCACATCCCCGCGTGCTGCTACAACTGTTTAAATACAGCGTCCCACATCCCCGCGTGCTGCTACAACTGTTTAAATACAGCGTCCCACATCCCCGCGTGCTGCTACAACTGTTTAAATACAGCGTCCCACATCCCCGCGTGCTGCTACAACTGTTTAAATACAGCGTCCCACATCCCCGCGTGCTGCTACAACTGTTTAAATACAGCGTCCCACATCCCCGCGTGCTGCTACAACTGTTTAAATACAGCGTCCCACATCCCCGCGTGCTGCTACAACTGTTTAAATACAGCGTCCCACATCCCCGCGTGCTGCTACAACTGTTTAAATACAGCGTCCCACATCCCCGCGTGCTGCTACAACTGTTTAAATACAGCGTCCCACATCCCCGCGTGCTGCTACAACTGTTTAAATACAGCGTCCCACATCCCCGCGTGCTGCTACAACTGTTTAAATACAGCGTGCGTGCTGCTACAACTGTTTAAATACAGCGTCCCACATCCCCGCGTGCTGCTACAACTGTTTAAATACAGCGCACATCCCCGCGTGCTGCTACAACTGTTTAAATACAGCGTCCCACATCCCCGCGTGCTGCTACAACTGTTTAAATACAGCGTCCCACATCCCCGCGTGCTGCTACAACTGTTTAAATACAGCTTCCCACATCCCCGCGTGCTGCTACAACTGTTTAAATCCCACATCCCCGCGTGCTGCTACAACTGTTTAAATACAGCGTCCCACATCCCCGCGTGCTGCTACAACTGTTTAAATACAGCGTCCCACATCCCCGCGTGCTGCTACAACTGTTTAAATACAGCGTCCCACATCCCCGCGTGCTGCTACAACTGTTTAAATACAGCGTCCCACATCCCCGCGTGCTGCTACAACTGTTTAAATACAGCGTCCCACATCCCCGCGTGCTGCTACAACTGTTTAAATACAGCGTCCCACATCCCCGCGTGCTGCTACAACTGTTTAAATACAGCGTCCCACATCCCCGCGTGCTGCTACAACTGTTTAAATACAGCGTCCCACATCCCCGCGTGCTGCTACAACTGTTTAAATACAGCGTCCCACATCCCCGCGTGCTGCTACAACTGTTTAAATACAGCGTCCCACATCCCCGCGTGCTGCTACAACTGTTTAAATACAGCGTCCCACATCCCCGCGTGCTGCTACAACTGTTTAAATACAGCGTCCCACATCCCCGCGTGCTGCTACAACTGTTTAAATACAGCGTCCCACATCCCCGCGTGCTGCTACAACTGTTTAAATACAGCGTCCCACATCCCCGCGTGCTGCTACAACTGTTTAAATACAGCGTCCCACATCCCCGCGTGCTGCTACAACTGTTTAAATACAGCGTTCCACATCCCCGCGTGCTGCTACAACTGTTTAAATACAGCGTCCCACATCCCCGCGTGCTGCTACAACTGTTTAAATACAGCGTCCCACATCCCCGCGTGCTGCTACAACTGTTTAAATACAGCGTCCCACATCCCCGCGTGCTGCTACAACTGTTTAAATACAGCGTCCCACATCCCCGCGTGCTGCTACAACTGTTTAAATACAGCGTCCCACATCCCCGCGTGCTGCTACAACTGTTTAAATACAGCGTCCCACATCCCCGCGTGCTGCTACAACTGTTTAAATACAGCGTCCCACATCCCCGCGTGCTGCTACAACTGTTTAAATACAGCGCGTGCTACCACATCCCCGCGTGCTGCTACAACTGTTTAAATACAGCGTCCCACATCCCCGCGTGCTGCTACAACTGTTTAAATACAGCGTCCCACATCCCCGCGTGCTGCTACAACTGTTTAAATACAGCGTCCCACATCCCCGCGTGCTGCTACAACTGTTTAAATACAGCGTCCCACATCCCCGCGTGCTGCTACAACTGTTTAAATACAGCGTCCCACATCCCCGCGTGCTGCTACAACTGTTTAAATACAGCGTCCCACATCCCCCTGTACTGTTTAAATACAGCGTTCCACATCCCCCGTACTGTTTAAATACAGCATTCCACATCCCCCCGTACTGTTTAAATAACGCACTGGTCATTTCTCTTTTCATTGTTAACACCCTAACAACGTTTTACACTTACAATTTTAAACCCTGTTTTAAATGTCTGCTCTAGTGCACTGACAGTGTAAGGATTACTGTCCACAGTGTCAAACAGGTAACAGCAGCATTGATCCATGATGTGGTACGGAACAGAAAAGCAAGAGCACCCGATATGCTTTTTTTTTTTTTTTTTTAAGTCGCTCTTCCTGCAGTGATTTAGAAGACACATCTCAGCCCCCAGTGCACTACAGCAGACATTTTGGAAAGATCTCATTTTTCCCCGGGGCTGCTGGCAGCAACAGACACCAAAACCAACAAAACTGAACACAACGGGTAAGCCTAGGCTGCGCTGCCTTTGCCTGAGGGATTACCGTTACAGTTACAAGACGGTTAGGAAAGGCAGCTTCCTGCATTTCTATTTGCTCTGTTTGCTGTAAAAGCGTTGGGTTTGATCTCAGAAGAGACTGTGCAAACCGTGCAAAGGGTTTCCAGCAATGGAAAGCAGCAGCCAGCATACCTCGTGCAGTGGGAACCAGACAGATTCACTCTATATGTAATTACTGTTCACATGGTTATAGAACACTGTACAGCACATCTTTCCTTCATCATGTAGTCACAGTGCAGGCCGTGCTGTTTTTGGGTGGGTGGATTACTGTGCATTAATGACTCTCGGTGTAAAAATGTGTTGTGCGAGTACTTGCATTGCAACACACAATACTGCACAGACAGGTCCCCTGATTTGCAGTCACAACTACTTGCCACCTCTTGCCCTTGCATTAAAGGGAGAACAGACACAGCCATGTATAAAACACATTCTCCCAATAATTGGCATTGCTTCCTGCCCACGCTACGAAGCTGTTAACGTCTTGGACTCCAAACAGCCTCTTCCAAGTGCTCACTCGCTTTATTTGCTGTTTGCACTGTCAGCAGTTCCACGCCTACTGAGATTGCAATCCAGATGCAACAGGAACCATAGCTCTGCAAACCTGCGCTGATCCAGAAAGCAGGACTGGAAATAAGACTCCTATTGCATAGCAGTTTCACCCATTCCAGGTTTTAATACGTGCCTGATTAGCTATAGTGTATAGATAATAAGCTCAGGTGTGTCTGATTAACCTCCTTGTAGAATCAGGAATGGATCAGACTGCTATGCAATGGGAGTCTTATTCTCGTCCCTGTAAAGGGGTCCCTACACAATAAGATCCCAGCAATGCAAACTCTGTTTTATAAATATTATTCATCTTTATATGTGCTTGCAGGGCTATCTCTTGTGCGTTCTTTAAAAGGTAAGCCCTTTCTGAAAGGACACTCAAGACAGCACTCTTGAGGAGACACTTCTTGATTTTAAATGTGACAGCCTCCTCTTTCAATAAGATCTTGTGTTGTTTTGCTATGAAATAAATACTTCACTCAAACTGCAATTCCATGCATACGGATCTACAGTTTGCCTCTTAGTTTCAGTTTGGCTGCAGTCATTACAAGTATCCAGATAATTAGCTGTGTATCTTCACCTTTGCTTTCTCATTTTCCTGACGGGATTTAAGTCAGCAATGAGCCCTATTTAGAACATTACCTACACCTCTGTTCTTGAGACGACACTCTTAAAGAGATATATAAAGCACAGAATTGCTATTGATCCATTCCTTACTGTAACCCCGTGTAACTACACTTAATTACTAACCAACTTCACTGTTCCCTTATCGTGCTGAAACTCAAACGTATGCAGGTTGCGCTTCTTCCCCTTCTTTGAAGAAATGCTTGTGTGACAGTAGAAATCCTGCAATGTTTAAGGTGCTTCTAGCAAAGACATTCAAAGAGCTTCTTTCAAAAACATTCACACAGTACGTGAGAAGAATCACTTGTATTTAGTCAAACCCATAGAAGAATATCTGCATCTGTCAAAGATGTGCTAAACGGTTTTCCACGCAACATTCCTTGCATATGTTTAGCGTGTTTCTAACTCAAAAGCACTTTGAGCTTAGCAGGATATCCAGCCCTTGGATTAATTATCTTCACACCAGCCACGACTGGCTTCTCAATGTTCACAGTCTCATTCACAGAGATACAAACACAGCAGCAACATGAAGCACCAGGTTGCTTTGGTTTTTGCAGTGCTTTACTACACTTTGCAATGCTTTTATCGTGTTTCACTGTAGTAACCCTTTAAATGGGGTTTCCTGAAAGAATAAAGAAGCTGTCCATTGCACAAGCCAAGCCTGGCTGGTGTAGCGTGAGCTTGTGATCCAGAACAAATTATGTTGTCATGTGGACAGGTAGAAACATGTCATACAGTATAATCAGAAAGTTGTTCAAAGTCAATCTGAAAATATGAACTGCTTCCACCACTCCTGAAGGCTACAGATGCTGGTGAGTTTTCATGTTGTCAAAAGCTATTGTTCTCTATTATTGAAAATAACAATGGAATTTTTTTCTTTACTGTAATATATTTTTGGACATGCAACACCACCCTTTGTTCGGAAAACGACCCCCCCCCCCTTACCAAACAGAAACAAGTCTACTCTGCATAAGAAATATGTGCATGGATTGCTACAAACAAAGCAAGACTCAAAAACATCACTATTTCACAGTTAGTGGAACTACAGCTTGAGATCTGTGTTGTAATATTCTGTAGCACTGGAGAGCATGCACATGCATGACAAAGCACACAGATAAAAAAAACAAAGGGAAACTGCAGCGAATGCATATTCCAGGTGTATTCCTGCAAAAAGCAAGAGCAACTGCAAAATGACCGTGCAACTCTACCACGGAAAACATCTGCTGCATCACCTCGATGGCATTCGGGAGATTGAAAGCAGAGACCAGAGCAATGGAAATCCTCTGCCAGTGTTAGTAACCTGTGTGCTAAACTAAAATCTTACTTCCTCCAATAAACTAAGAGCAGTTAGGTATGAGGGTGACCAAGCGTAATCTTCTACCCACCGCTCCACACTAACTAAGAGCAGTTAGGTATGACGGTGACCAAGCGTGATCTTCTACCCACCACTCCACACTAAACTAAGAGCAGTTAGGTATGTGGGTGACCAAGCATGATCTTCTACCCATCGCTCCACACTAAACTAAGAGCAGTTAGGTATGAGGGTGACCAAGTGTGATCTTCTACCCATCGCTCCACACTAAACTAAGAGCAGTTAGGTATGAGGGTGACCAAGCGTGATCTTCTACCCACCGCTCCACACTAAACTAAGAGCAGTTAGGTATGAGGGTGACCAAGCGTGATCTTCTACCCACCGCTCCACACTAAACTAAGAGCAGTTAGGTATGTGGGTGACCAAGCGTGATCTTCTACCCATCGCTCCACACTAAACTAAGAGCAGTTAGGTATGAGGGTGACCAAGCGTGATCTTCTACCCATCGCTCCACACTAAACTAAGAGCAGTTAGGTATGAGGGTGACCAAGCATGATCTTCTACCCATCGCTCCACACTAAACTAAGAGCAGTTAGGTATTAGGGTGACCAAGCATGATCTTCTACCCATCGCTCCACACTAAACTAAGAGCAGTTAGGTATGAGGGTGACCAAGCATGATCTTCTACCCATCGCTCCACACTAAACTAAGAGCAGTTAGGTATGAGGGTGACCAAGCATGATCTTCTACCCATCGCTCCACACTAAACTAAGAGCAGTTAGGTATGAGGGTGACCAAGCATGATCTTCTACCCATCGCTCCACACTAAACTAAGAGCAGTTAGGTATGAGGGTGACCAAGCGTGATCTTCTACCCATCGCTCCACACTAAACTAAGAGCAGTTAGGTATGAGGGTGACCAAGCGTGATCTTCTACCCACCGCTCCACACTAAACTAAGAGCAGTTAGGTATGAGGGTGACCAAGCGTGATCTTCTACCCATCGCTCCACACTAAACTAAGAGCAGTTAGGTATGTGGGTGACCAAGCGTGATCTTCTACCCATCGCTCCACACTAAACTAAGAGCAGTTAGGTATGAGGGTGACCAAGTGTGATCTTCTACCCATCGCTCCACACTAAACTAAGAGCAGTTAGGTATGAGGGTGACCAAGCATGATCTTCTACCCATCGCTCCACACTAAACTAAGAGCAGTTAGGTATTAGGGTGACCAAGCATGATCTTCTACCCATCGCTCCACACTAAACTAAGAGCAGTTAAGTATGAGGGTGTCCAAGCAAGATCTTCTACCCATCGCTCCACACTAAACTAAGAGCAGTTAGGTATTAGGGTGACCAAGCATGATCTTCTACCCATCGCTCCACACTAAACTAAGAGCAGTTAGGTATGAGGGTGACCAAGTGTGATCTTCTACCCACCGCTCCACACACTGGAAATGATGTCTATGCAATGCAATGCTGCTTCGAAGAGGTCCGGCTCTGGGGCATGTACAGACTAATGAAAGCAGAGCATGAAGAATACAATACGACAGCATCGCAGCTGGGGTGACATCATCCTCTAAAGCTCTACATTGTCCAAGTCTTAGCTTGCTTGCTTTTGAGGAAGCCAATCAAGAGATGTGCGCTGGAGCTCTGTGATGGCTTCGCAATTGCAAGTGGTTACAATTTGCCTAATGCCTATCATTAGATACTATTTTACAGGAGGAAAATCTGAATTCAACCAATGCTGATTAATAATTAAATAATTTTCAACATTTAAGACCAAAAAAAGAAATGAACTGTACTGTTTAGCATATAACACACATCCTGTGTATAACACACACCCTGTTTGTACATTGCACGACTCAGCAAACAGTCTTGAGTTTCAGCTCTTCTATAACACAAAACACTGCAGTATACACTACAGTGGAGGCAGGACACTCCAGTCCTGGAGTGCAATTCCATCCCAGGTCTAACAAGTGCTTTAGGACCTGCTCAGGGGGTTAAGCGGTTAACCCTATGGTACAGAATACTATAACCCCAGAACACTGTGCATCTGGTGTAGAAATCTCTCTCTCTTTCGCTCTCTCTATATATAACATACATATATTCTTCTAAAATGTGTAAAGGGTGCATGCTACACTTAGAAAATTATGGTACTTTACTGCTGTTGCATAAAACTGCACAAACTTCAAAAAAAGCAAGCCTCGATTGCTACTTTATGAAACCCCTTAAGTTTCTGGTTTTTATTTAGCAAACTGAACAGTGCATTCCTGTCCTTGTCAGTTGTGATAAGACAGGGACTCATTCTTTAAAACCCCATGGATCTGATGCAAGCCAGCACATCTGGAATCCCCTCCTGATAGCGCATTCCTTATGAGGGCAGGGAATCTTGTACTGGATATGTGACCACACAAACGCTAAGACACCCACCTGCGTTTTAAATCTGCATTTTCCAGTACATCTCATTCCTTTGCTATTGTTTCAGAAAGCGGGCTCCGCTAAGCTGCACCAAGGGGGGTCTGAGGACTTTGTAGAGATTACAAGAACTTGCTGGAATGGATCACACCTGCTTAGCATTGCTGCTGTCGTGATTACAGCAGAGCCTCTGCTCCGGAGAGCGACAGGAACACCCAAACCCAAGCATGACAACAGTGTGTGAAACCAAGCACACTTGTAAGAGTAACCAGGGACCACAAACCAGCTCACCACAAGTGCATGAAATATCCTGAAATTCCAAGGCAATTCATTCACTACTGATAACAGCTTCATCAGATCACAGCATTGGGTTTGAAAGGGTTGTTTCAGGTCACACTTTACATTTTGTCTCTAATTACTGTGTATTTACATAGCAATTACTAAGTAAACACAGGTGTGCTTACACATCATTACAATGTTATTATGCATGGTTACAATCTCCATTAGAACACAGACATATATACACACACATACACACTCACACACTCACACACACACACAACACACAGTATATATTTTAGAATGTGTTTTTCTAAAAGTGGTCACTAGCTCAGCTTTGCTAAATGGTACTTATGTTTCGTACGGCAGAGCTAACGTGAGTATTTTTTGTTTGATTTTACTACGAATGATTTTGCATCATAAATATGTAACAATTTCTAGTTCCAGATTTGAAAACGTTGCCTAGGAACCAGCTAAATGAGGTCTGAGAAGCAAATATACTGAAGCATGCCTGGTTCCCTGTTATCACGTTATACAGGGCGGTTTGGATTTGAATACTGCACAACCACTTCACAATGCCTGCACTGTAAAAGCAGACACAGGAAATGAACAGGGAAATAAGAGCAGGTAATACAAGCAGAGCATTTTACACACATAGCGCAAAACAAGCACGTTCAGCAATGCCTAATCTCTGCATTGATAACTAATTGCCTTTGCAGTGAATCAGATATTTAATTATTCATTGATCAGAACGGCAAGGTAAACCCTCCTGTCACTGATGTCATTGGGTGTTAGAAGGTTGTTTTGTATTTTGTAAAGCTAGTGGGTGGTTCTGGAAAGCAGCTTGTAAGGGATTCCTTTTTTGGTGACACTGTTCTAGAACCTTCAGTTCATTCTAAAAGCAGTCTATTACAGCTGCTGCCGGATCCAGGGAAGGGAGCCAGGCTGCTGAAGCAGAGCTCTACTGTAGACCTATTGCAAGAGCTGCAGGGTCTCTCACATTTAAACATGAAGATGCCGGTTTATGGTAGTAATTTAAATAGGTTATTGTTTTATGACTGTTTTCTGGAAATCACCTTCAGTCCTTAAAACCCTGAATCAGAACCTTAACATTATCATTATTATCATTATTATTATTATTATTATTATTATTACAAGCTTGGTGTTTGTGAGCAATGCATCTGTGACTATACAAGTTCCTGACTAGTATATCCACAGCTTCTTTTTGCAATGCTGCAGCATGTATTTAATGATTTCATGATTAAATTTACAGATAAACAGCTCTAACCCAGCAGGCTTTCAAAAGCAACATATATATATATATATATATATATATATATATATATATATATATATATATATTATATATATATATATATACACACACACATATATACACATATATATATACATATATACACACACACACACACATATATATATATATATATATATAACTTCAATTTCTCATTCATGCAAAAAAGGTTAGTAACTTTGTTTTTGCAAAAAAGATGCTATATGAAAAAAATTAAAATCTCAGTCTATTTCCATGGTGACAGGAGCATAGCAGAAGGAAGGAATCAGTGACCTCAGCACTCCCTCTCCCGCCCAGGACTCTGTGGTGTCCTCATGTCCTTACAGACACACAACAACATCACCCTGTCAGGAGAATACCTTGCAGCTCTATCTTTGTGCATCTCTCTCCTAGCCCTTCAGCTGAGACTCCTGTGCATTTAGTGGTGCATGACCTAGAGGCAAACTCGCTGCCAGCGGGGTCACTACAATTGCACAATTACAAGCATATGATCATGTAGCTCATGACTTGCACACAGCTTCACACTTCAGAGACAGAGTTCAAATGTGAGGAGAACACAACAGCAACCTATTTTACAAACTTTAAAAGCTATAGGCACTCTATTTTAATATTCTCAATAGTGCTGTTAATAAAGTCTAAATCTAATGCATTTTTATTTGCAACACGTTTAGACTGGCAGCTGTTTAAAGTTCAATATATGGCAGGAATTCTAATGTAGTCTTAGGGACTTCAAGTTGAATTTCAATTTCAATGTACTGTATAATGTGTTCATGATGAATTCAACCCTTCTCTCCAGTAATGATATGAAAGTGATACATATTGTCAGATATTGATATTAATATGTGGGATCAGTCAGCGCTATGGAACCAATGCAGCTCGGATACAAAGGGACTTTGGAACCTCTTGGAATGGACACTCTGCTGTGACATAACCATGTGTTTATTTTTCTTTCTACACAGCTCAAGAAGGGCTTTTGTCCAAAACATCCTGAAATAAAAGATTTCTTAACCATTTAAACCTTTTGTGTATATCCAAAGAAAACTTGCTGTTGAAGTACAAAATGCTTCAAGAGTTAGAAAATGTTTTATTTTTCCTTTTTGCAAAGCAAGAAGAATGGCAGTGGCCCTCTTTGTTAATGTTTAATTAGCTTAAATGCAGATAAGATTAGACTTGAGGCCAAGGACAGAATAACTATGATCTTATCCCTGGTGCTGTAACATTTATCAGCCTCGGTATCAGAATCAATTATAAGGGCATTTTCAAATGAATAATCTTATCACGTAGAAGAACAAATGGACTTGGTTAAATGATGAACTTTGTACACACAGCGTAAGTCAATTTGACAAGCACACCCAGCTGATCATGCCAGCTTTTTGCATGATTTTTAATCACAGATACAATGCTGCAGTTCCTTTTTAGAAGGCTCGCTGTGGGGAAGTTGACTTTGGAACAGTTCCAGCTTTCTGTGCAAGGGGCCTCGCTGCTAATTCAAGGCTGCTTAAAGCAATAACAAAAATGTGGAGCAATAGGCAAAAAACCCATGAAGCAGCCCCAGATAAACTTCCACCCTGAATACTCCTTTACAAAGCAACCGCTTGATTTAGCAAGCCAGCATTTCAACACAACACTTTCACATTGACAATGTGTCTGGAACTATTACAGATGAACTATTACGGAATAAAGAAACACACACACACACACACACACACAGACACACAGACACACGCACGCACACACGCACACACAGACACACGCACGCACACACATACACACACACGCACACACAGACACACGCACTCATGCGCACACACACACACACACACTGTATCACTGATAGTTTGCGCTTGTTTCCAGTTTAACTTCTGAATATCAATATTTTTTAATTGGTAGTCATCATGCTTTCTGTGATTTTCTCACCTCCTAATCTACATTAGACACTCCAATAATAAATGACATGTGCTCCACACTTAAACACACATTGCACCACTGCCCCTACTAACAATTAAACACACCTTGGAATCTTGAATCAAAAGCTGATTTGCTCCCTAGATTTACTTACCTGTGTGCCATTTGTCTTTCACACGGATCAGAAAGAATCCTGCTCAATAAAGGGCTCAGGGTGCACCTTGCAAACCAAAAGAAAGAATAAAAGAAAGAAAAAAGGAAGAAAGAAAGAAAGAAAGCAAGGCCTCCTTTCTTCATCAATCCAACACTGAACTCTTTTCACAGACAGGTTTCTGCAGCACACTGAGACAGTGCTGGAGGCGTCAACTATCAGGACACAAAAGCACGGCACAGTTCTGCAAATTCTGCAAACCTGGAGCTGGAGTTACAACTTTCTTCCTGGGGAGATTGAACGGTGAAATGGCGGGTGCAGTCGAATGTTAAGTTACCCTGAGAAAAGGGGCCTAGGCTGCACATACCTCAGTACTAGTAGGAGCTCGCTGGGAACGGAGCCAAAGAAATGACTTTGTTTGACCCAGCTGCCAATCTATCCCAGAGCAGTGTGCCAGACTAAACACTGACACTATTTGAAGTGAAATCAGGCCACAGCAGCTGCTTGCTTTCCACCTCTGAGCTGAGCTTCAGCACTGAGACTCTGTAGACTGCAGGAGCACAGCAACAGACAGCAGCCGGGAAACATCTCCCTGGTGCCTGACCCTTCAGGTGTGTTAACCAAAGCGTTCAACTGCATCTACAGCACTGAGCTGTAACAGTATCTACCACTGTTACAGAACTGCCTCCAGCCACTTCTCATTGTGAGCTGTACGTTTATTCAGGACAGGAGGCTCTTTCAGAAACAATACTATTGCTATAGGCAGTAGAACAAAGTACATTCAACGGCAAGCATTTCAGAAAGTCTTTATGGTTTGTGATTCTTGTTGCCACTTCATGGTTTTCAGTGTGCGGATTCTTCCACACATCACCTATCCGCGAATATTGAAGTTCAATGCAGCTGTTCATGCTATCTGCAGGACTTTTGAAGACTCAGTAAGTTGGGATTATAAACACTACGCCGTTATGGATGAAACGCTGTGCTGTATACAATGCTGCAGGCTTGTGTAACAGGGTGGAGGCTGGGCCCTGTGCACTCAAAGAAGTGTCTTAACCACTATGCACATCACTTTCACACCGAGCAATACTTATTTTACATCACGCTTGGATGGAGTTTTACAATCCATTATAAAACCTATTAAAAATAATACTGCTCACGTACATTATATGTACGTTTAGTCACTTAAACATAACTTTAATCAATCGCATACTGGTAATCAAATCAAAGTATTTCACATGAAAAACTTTTCCAAAAAGTTTTCCATTATGCATACAGCATGGTTGTCTTTCCTTTCATCACAATAGCCCTTATTTTCAGTGAATTATTGAACACATGCAAACAATTTATTTTAAATTGTGAAAATCTGCCAGCCATCAGCAAGTATTACAGCTCAGCCTTCCTGGTGCTTTTCTCTTCATCTAACTATCTACAGTCTGTATCTCAATCTTCATTAGGGGTACACCTTGCACGGAAGGGTCGCAGTGTATTTATACTCAGTTATACTAAGTGTGGTTTTCAGAAATAAGTGCTTCCACTGACTGCAAATCAAACAAAGAAAGCTGACATTACAAACCGAACCGAACAGACCACTTCATTAAAAACAACTCCAGCACGTTCACTGAAAACAACTCAGAATCTGCAACTTCATTAAAAACAACTCCAGCACGTTCACTGAAAACAACACAGAATCTGCAACTTCATTAAAAACAACTCCAGCACGTTCACTGAAAACAACACAGAATCTGCAACTTCATTAAAAACAACTCCAGCGCATAGACTGAAAACAACACAGAATCTGCAACTTCATTAAAAACAACTCCAGCACGTTCACTGAAAACAACACAGAATCTGCAACTTCATTAAAAACAACTCCAGCACGTTCACTGAAAACAACACAGAATCTGCAACTTCATTAAAAACAACTCCAGCACGTAGACTGAAAACAACACAGAATCTGCAACTTCATTAAAAACAACTCCAGCACGTTCACTGAAAACAACACAGAATCTGCAACTTCATTAAAAACAACTCCAGCACGTTCACTGAAAACAACACAGAATCTGCAACTTCATTAAAAACAACTCCAGCACGTTCACTGAAAACAACACAGAATCTGCAACTTCATTAAAAACAACTCCAGCACGTTCACTGAAAACAACACAGAATCTGCAACTTCATTAAAAACAACTCCAGCACGTTCACTGAAAACAACACAGAATCTGCAACTTCATTAAAAACAACTCCAGCACGTTCACTGAAAACAACACAGAATCTGCAACTTCATTAAAAACAACTCCAGCACGTTCACTGAAAACAACACAGAATCTGCAACTTCATTAAAAACAACTCCAGCACGTTCACTGAAAACAACACAGAATCTGCAACTTCATTAAAAACAACTCCAGCACGTTCACTGAAAACAACACAGAATCTGCAACTTCATTAAAAACAACTCCAGCACGTTCACTGAAAACAACACAGAATCTGCAACTTCATTAAAAACAACTCCAGCACGTTCACTGAAAACAACACAGAATCTGCAACTTCATTAAAAACAACTCCAGCACGTTCACTGAAAACAACACAGAATCTGCAACTTCATTAAAAACAACTCCAGCACGTTCACTGAAAACAACACAGAATCTGCAACTTCATTAAAAACAACTCCAGCACGTTCACTGAAAACAACACAGAATCTGCAACTTCATTAAAAACAACTCCAGCACGTTCCTGAAAACAACACAGAATCTGCAACTTCATTAAAAACAACTCCAGCACGTTCACTGAAAACAACACAGAATCTGCAACTTCATTAAAAACAACTCCAGCACGTTCACTGAAAACACGATAGAATCTGCAACTTCATTAAAAACAACTCCAGCGCGTTCACTGAAAACAACACAGAATCTGCAACTTCATTAAAAACAACTCCAGCACGTTCACTGAAAACAACACAGAATCTGCAACTTCATTAAAAACAACTCCAGCACGTTCACTGAAAACAACACAGAATCTGCAACTTCATTAAAAACAACTCCAGCACGTTCACTGAAAACAACACAGAATCTGCAACTTCATTAAAAACAACTCCAGCACGTTCACTGAAAACAACACAGAATCTGCAACTTCATTAAAAACAACTCCAGCACGTTCACTGAAAACAACACAGAATCTGCAACTTCATTAAAAATAACTCCAGCACGTTCACTGAAAACAACACAGAATCTGCAACTTCATTAAAAACAACTCCAGCACGTTCACTGAAAACAACACAGAATCTGCAACTTCATTAAAAACAACTCCAGCACGTTCACTGAAAACAACACAGAATCTGCAACTTCATTAAAAACAACTCCAGCACGTTCACTGAAAACACGATAGAATCTGCAAGCATGAGATCATCTTCCTTGAGAACATTTTAGCCAATGATGAATCTAACTTCAATTATTAAAATGCCAGTTTGAATCAATAAAAGAAAAAGAACACAACAGCATTGGTTCATATACTTGAATTAAGAGCCCATCAATGAATGGAGTGTATACACAAGCACATGTTGATAATTTACATCACCCAAACCCTGCTCTTATATGTATGTTTGATTTTGCGGATTGTACAATGACTGTCGCGGGTCTGCAGGTTTTAATGTAAATGTGCAGTTCTGACACGCACGCACACACACACACACACACACTCACACACACACACACACACACACACACACACACACACACACACACACACACACACACTCACTCACACACACGCACACACAAGCTCAAGCACACAAGCTCACACACACACTCACACACACACACACACACACACACACACACACACACACACACACACACACACACTCACACACACACACACACACACACACACACACACACACACACACACACACACACACACACACACACACTCACACACACACACACACACACACACACACACTCACACACACACACTCACACACACACACACACACACACACACACACACACACACACACACACACACACACACACACACTCACACACACACACACACACACACACACAGATGCACACTCACACACACGCATTCACACTCACACTCTCACTCACTAACTCACTCTCACTTTTATGTTTTATTAATGCAGAGTCTGTCTTTTGTTCAATTGAAATCATTGTGGAAAAAGTGTAGGCTTTGTTATTGTATTCTGTGTGTTTATCTGAGAATGTCTCCACTTATTACTGCAGAAAAAAAACTGCAACTCCTGCAACCCAACCCTTAACAAGTAAATGAAAGCTAATATTGGTAATTGTAGTGTGTTTTCTGCTTTTAGGAATAGTTTATGCCCTCTGAATGTTTAATGAAGTAGCTTTACCTTAAATTCAGTCTCTAAGCAGGTGGACATTTCCTAATGAAGCCAGTGTAAAAAGGAGTGAGCTCCTATAATCTCTTCCACACTGAAACAGGGCCTTTCTCAAGTTCAATTCTTTAACAAAGTCCAACAGGCTCTTCCTTAGCGCTGCAACCAAACATACTTGAACTCCCAGAGCCCTGCAAGCACAGCAGATTCAGTACAGACTCAGTGGGCTCACCCAAAGGCTGGGATGCGGCTTATTTAAGCATAATGCAGAGGTGAAACCCACCACTAATCCAGGGGATTGAGTCTCTGCACCAATCTTTAAATAACGAGTATTGATTACATTGCAAAACAGCACCGAGGAACATCGCTGTCAGCCACTGCGTTCCGAATGGCACAGAACCGATCAATACGTTCTGAATTTGAATTTCAAATGGTTACGCTTTTAAAAACAAAGATGCATGAATGCATGGCGCTTCCTCTCTAAATCAATAATTATGGCATTACTTGAAACTCAGTATGGCATCCTTTTAATTGACTTGAGAATTTGAAATGAATTCAGTGGCATTTGAGCGTAATTACTTCATTTTACCAGTTTCTGGAGAGAAGCGGAGCAAAAAATAAAGAAATGGATCGGCAATCTTTGCAGAAAGGGTTGTTTAACATTTCAAATCAGATAACCTTTACAATTAAACACAAACATAGAGGAGATTACATCAGGAGGGTTCATAGAGAGCTGTGGTGATTCCACCAATGAGACGATTAACCAAACAGACCTCACAGGGGGAAGTGTGCTGCTTACCACCATCCTCATCAGTACTCTGTGTATATAACAATGTCCAGAAAATAACACTTTAAAAACAGTGAATGAAACAGCGCGGTTCTGAGAAGGACTTTTCCTTAGATCAAGAGCCACTTCTGTTTGGCAACGAGGCGTGACTGTGAACAGTGCAATCCAACTTACAGACGGTCTATCAGCTCTTTCTGTAAGAAATGTATTCAACATACAGAAGATCTATCAACTCTTTCTGTAAGAAAGTTATTCAACATACAGAAGATCTATCAACTCTTTCTGTAAGAAAGTTATTCAACATATAGAAGATCTATCAACTCTTTCTGTATGAAAGTTATTCAACATACAGAAGATCTATCAACTCTTTCTGTATGAAAGTTATTCAACATACAGAAGATCTATCAACTCTTTCTGTATGAAAGTTATTCAACGTAGAGACGATCTATCAACTCTTTCTGTAAGAAAGTTATTCAACATACAGAAGATCTATCAACTCTTTCTGTATGAAAGTTATTCAACGTAGAGATGATCTATCAACTCTTTCTGTATGAAAGTTATTCAACATACAGAAGATCTATCAACTCTTTCTGTATGAAAGTTATTCAACGTAGAGACGATCTATCAACTCTTTCTGTAAGAAAGTTATTCAACATACAGAAGATCTATCAACTCTTTCTGTATGAAAGTTATTCAATGTAGAGACGATCTATCAACTCTTTCTGTATGAAAGTTATTTAACGTAGAGATGATCTATCAACTCTTTCTGTATAAAAGTTATTTAACGTACAGAAGACCTATCAACTCTTTCTGTATAAAAGTTATTCAACATAGAGACGACCTATCAACTCTTTCTGTATGAAAGTTATTCAACATAGAGACGATCTATCAACTCTTTCTGTATGAAAGTTATTCAACATAGAGACGATCTATCAACTCTTTCTGTATGAAAGTTATTCAATGTAGAGATGATCTATCAACTCTTTCTGTATGAAAGGTATTCAACGTAGAGACGATCTATCAACTCTTTCTGTATGAAAGTTATTCAATGTAGAGATGATCTATCAACTCTTTCTGTATGAAAGTTATTCAACATAGAGATGATCTATCAACTCTTTCTGTATGAAAGTTATTCAATGTAGAGATGATCTATCAACTCTTTCTGTATGAAAGTTATTCAATGTAGAGATGATCTATCAACTCTTTCTGTATGAAAGTTATTCAACGTAGAGACAATCTATCAACTCTTTCTGTATGAAAGTTATTCAACGTAGAGACGATCTATCAACTCTTTCTGTATGAAAGTTATTCAACATAGAGACAATCTATCAACTCTTTCTGTATTAAAGTTATTCAACGTAGAGATGATCTATCAACTCTTTCTGTATGAAAGTTATTCAACGTAGAGACGATCTATCAACTCTTTCTGTATGAAAGTTATTCAATGTAGAGATGATCTATCAACTCTTTCTGTATGAAAGTTATTCAACGTAGAGACGATCTATCAACTCTTTCTGTATGAAAGTTATTCAATGTAGAGATGATCTATCAACTCTTTCTGTATAAAAGTTATTCAACGTAGAGACGATCTATCAACTCTTTCTGTATGAAAGTTATTCAATGTAGAGACGATCTATCAACTCTTTCTGTATGAAAGTTATTCAACGTAGAGATGATCTATCAACTCTTTCTGTATGGAAGGTATTCAAGGTTTCTATTACTGTACAAGACGTGTTCAGTTTGGGCAAGAGAACTGACAGCTCAAACTGTGAGAGAGGATGTCTCTTTAATAAAGGACACCCTACAAAATCACAGCAGCGCAGCTTGTACACAGACATAAAGAAGTGGTGTGGTTTAGTTGTAGAATTCTGAACTTCAGAATTGTGCATTGAGAGATCTGTACCCAGGACGACGAGACGAACCGGTATTCCGGAAAATCCTTAACAGTGATATATTGATTTCTTACACGTGATTCAATTGCATAATTCTATACATTGGAACCTGCTGTACAATTCTTCTGTACTGTGTATTTAAAACAACTCCAACAACAACTACAATGTCCCCCTTTAACATTTAAGACACATCTCTCTTATTCTGCGCTTCTTAACTTTGGATCATAAATTATGTCTTTCAGCAACCACACCTTTCTGTGCCACTGCCCAGATACATTATACACGAGCTGAACTTTACTGATCCAGTTCCAGCTACATATTCCACTCATCAAGCTGCTTTCGTGCGCAAGATCAAACTACAGTGCCGCTACAGACTAAGCAATATATTTTAATGAAGGCTACAGCATGCATCACTAGTGACGCTTGTAGAAACAGCACATGCATCTACTGCAGGGGAATGAGAAGCAGAAGGAGTGAAATTCTGAATTGAAATTCAGAGACCTTATCATCAATGATGGGTTGATTATTTCAGCAGTAACCCTAATGTCTGTAGCCTCTGAGTCGATCACATGCATTGAGGTGAAGTTGTGATATATTCACAAGGAAACAGCAATTAATCAATTAAAGGACTTTGTTTTCTCATTTGCTTTTCTTTCAATTTATTTATTTATTTATTTAATAAATATGCTGTAAACTAAACTAATCGTAGGACTAGTATATAGTTAATAATTTAAAAACATCAGACTGCTCCTAAAGCCCAATGCATGCATAATGGAGAGCTACTGAAATACAAACAGACAGAAGCCAAAAACAGATCTTCATGTGTTTACATGCCACAGAGGCAGCAGTGTGGAGACAAGGCTTGTGCTGTTCTTTAACATGCAAAATACATCCGCACAGACCTGCACCTCACATCAACACAAAGCACAGACCTGCACCTCACATCAACACAAAGCACAGACCTGCACCTCACATCAACACACAGCACAGACCTGCACCTCACATCAACACACAGCACAGACCTGCACCTCACATCAACACACAGCACAGACCTGCACCTCACATCAACACACAGCACAGACCTGCACCTCACATCAACACACAGCACAGACCTGCACCTCACATCAACACAAAGCACAGACCTGCACCTCACATCAACACACAGCACAGACCTGCACCTCACATCAACACACAGCACAGACCTGCACCTCACATCAACACACAGCACAGACCTGCACCTCACATCAACACACAGCACAGACCTGCACCTCACATCAACACACAGCACAGACCTGCACCTCACATCAGCACACAGACCTGCACCTCACATCAACACACAGCACAGACCTGCACCTCACATCAACACACAGCACAGACCTGCACCTCACATCAACACACAGCACAGACCTGCACCTCACATCAACACACAGCACAGACCTGCACCTCACATCAACACACAGCACAGACCTGCACCTCACATCAACACACAGCACAGACCTGCACCTCACATCAACACACAGCACAGACCTGCACCTCACATCAACACACAGCACAGACCTGCACCTCACATCAACACACAGCACAGACCTGCACCTCACATCAACACACAGCACAGACCTGCACCTCACATCAACACACAGCACAGACCTGCACCTCACATCAACACACAGCACAGACCTGCACCTCACATCAACACACAGCACAGACCTGCACCTCACATCAACACACAGCACAGACCTGCACCTCACATCAACACACAGCACAGACCTGCACCTCACATCAACACACAGCACAGACCTGCACCTCACATCAACACACAGCACAGACCTGCACCTCACATCAACACACAGCACAGACCTGCACCTCACATCAACACACAGCACAGACCTGCACCTCACATCAACACACAGCACAGACCTGCACCTCACATCAACACACAGCACAGACCTGCACCTCACATCAACACACAGCACAGACCTGCACTTCACATCAACACACAGCACAGACCTGCACCTCACATCAACACACAGCACAGACCTGCACCTCACATCAACACACAGCACAGACCTGCACCTCACATCAACACACAGCACAGACCTGCACTTCACATCAACACACAGCACAGACCTGCACCTCACATCAACACACAGCACAGACCTGCACCTCACATCAACACAGAGCTCAGACCTGCACCTTACAGCTATGCACTGCACTTTAAATGTACTGCCCTAAAACCAGTCACACATAAAAGCTTACACCTTTGAATGCTGTCTCTCACTCTCATTTCATTAACTGAAGTTGAGGTTACATGACAGGGTACAGAGATTGTTTTTACTATAACATGGTACGAATTAATTATAATGATATTTTTCCAGATATAAAAAAAACCCACAATACTTTGAAAGGATAAACCCATGTCTGTTCTAGCACCAACACATATGGTGTTAAAATAATACAAAATGTGAAATTTCACAGCAGGGTGAACTTACAGCAAGTCGTTTCCAAGAGCATTGTGGGTGAGATGAGATCACTTTCAACGACTAGGAAGGTCCATCTGCAGCGCTACTGCAAAGTGAAATCCCAGGATCCAGTGCAGTGTGCACATGTCAGCTGGGAGCGCTTCCACTTCACAAGAACGCACCGATTTCACAGGTCACTGCCATTGCCTGTTAACAAGAAAAGACAGCTGGTGCCTTTTAGGGGAACAAACCAGACTAGCGGAAAAGTGTCCCACTTAAAAATATGAAAGTGTGTGTTAAAACACAGTTAGGAAGCCGACAAACAAACCGACTCAGCGGATTGTAATTAGTGCCACCCCAGTGGAGACTGAGGACAGATTTGAACTAGAATACAAAATAAGAAGCTGTTTATATCTGATTGCTTTCATTCTGAGATGAGACAACTGGTAACCCCACAAGCTGAGAGCACACCTTTACTGAGTCTTTGTTTAACAGCACATTGAATAGGCATATTTACATGTATTTAAAAAAACATAAATACAACATTATCATCTAAATCCATGATGTGACAGCACTCACTTCTCCTCAAACTCATAATGCATTCCAGCTGAATCTCACAGGAACAGCACCTGAATATCATGTGCACTTCCTCGGTGAAGTCATTCACTTTGAATTTAGCCCTGTTAATTCATGCCGATTTCATACCCTCTCACTCGCCCACCAGGGGATTTTGAGATGTGTTAATTCATGTATGAATGCCTGCTTTATACATGTGAAACCTGTATGATGAAACCTGGAATGAATACGGGTAATTCAATCCACTGAATGAATGAACAGATCTCAGAACTCAGAGGCAGCGCAGAAGATATTCAGCTGTTATTCCTGTGAACTCAGAGGCAGCGCAGAAGATATTCAGCTGTTATTCCTGTGAACTTAGAGGCAGCGCAGAAGATATTCAGCTGTTATTCCTGTGAACTCAGAGGCAGCGCAGAAGATATTCAGCTGTTATTCCTGTGAACTCAGAGGCAGTGCAGAAGATATTCAGCTGTTATTCCTGTGAACTCAGAGGCAGCGCAGAAGATATTCAGCTGTTATTCCTGTGAACTCAGAGGCAGCGCAGAAGATATTCAGCTGTTATTCCTGTGAACTCAGAGGCAGCGCAGAAGATATTCAGCTGTTATTCCTGTGAACTCAGAGGCAGTGCAGAAGATATTCAGCTGTTATTCCTATGGGATTCCTGCAGCCATTATTTTGAAATGTTATCCGTTTTATAAAGGCTGCCACTTTTCACATTTTTGTAAATGTGTTCCGTAACTGCAGCCTCTTGCACTTAAAAAAGAAAGTAATAACTAAACAAATAAAACCTCACTTCATTAATTTAGTGTCTGGGTTTGGGAACGGCCAAACAATGAGTATGAAACCAAAACGAGCAGCGTACAGCACACGCTTACACGGGACAGCCTTATTCCATGCCTTGGGATTAGAACAGCTGCAGGACGGGTTCACACACACACACACACACACACACACACACACACACACACACACACACACACACACACACACACACACACACACACACACACACACAAACACACACACACAGGGTGCCTGTGAGAACAGCTGCAGGACGGGTTCACACACACACACACACACACACACACACACACACAGGGTGCCTGTGAGAACAGCTGCAGGACGGGTTCACACACACACACAGGGTGTCTAACGAGTCTGAAGGAAGTCCTTTTCTGTTGTTTTTGTTAATGACAAGAAGATTGGTTGTGATGTGGTTTGTTTGACCAGCCTTTTTTTTGTTTAAGTTTGATTTTGTTTTTTTCATACATTTGTCCCAGTAGATGGCAGTAAAAGCCACTTTCAGGTAAATTCAGCAGTTAGAACATTGCACTCTGTTCTACATAAAGGGAGGCCAACTGGGTCACTCATAGGTCTGCATTAGCTCTGGAGAACAAATCAAATACATTCACTGCAGTTTAATTGAACTCCACTTTCCATATACAGCATGGGACTGACTGAGTTCACTTCCTCGTGTCTCACATTGTATTCACAAAGGAGGCACAATCATCAGTTAGTGTATTTTATAAATATCTAATATCTGCAATTTTTTTGAAAGAGATGCAGGTGCATTCCACAAAGTTCCTATCACATCATTCAATGTGCTGTTCATGAAGCTCCTATCACATCATTCAATGTGCTGTTCATGAAGCTCCTATCACATCATTCAATGTGCTGTTCATGAAGCTCCTATCACATCATTCAATGTGCTGTTCATGAAGCTCCTATCACATCATTCAATGTGCTGTTCATGAAGCTCCTATCACATCATTCAATGTGCTGTTCATGAAGCTCCTATCACATCATTCAATGTGCTGTTCATGAAGCTCCTATCACATCATTCAATGTGCTGTTCATGAAGCTCCTATCACATCATTCAATGTGCTGTTCATGAAGCTCCTATCACATCATTCAATGTGCTGTTCATGAAGCTCCTATCACATCATTCAATGTGCTGTTCATGAAGCTCCTATCACATCATTCAATGTGCTGTTCATGAATCACATCATTCAATGTGCTCCTATCACATCATTCAATGTGCTGTTCATGAAGCTCCTATCACATCATTCAATGTGCTGTTCATGAAGCTCCTATCACATCATTCAATGTGCTGTTCATGAAGCTCCTATCACATCATTCAATGTGCTGTTCATGAAGCTCCTATCACATCATTCAATGTGCTGTTCATGAAGCTCCTATCACATCATTCAATGTGCTGTTCATGAAGCTCCTATCACATCATTCAATGTGCTGTTCATGAAGCTCCTATCACATCATTCAATGTGCTGTTCATGAAGCTCCTATCACATCATTCAATGTGCTGTTCATGAAGCTCCTATCACATCATTCAATGTGCTGTTCATGAAGCTCCTATCACATCATTCAATGTGCTGTTCATGAAGCTCCTATCACATCATTCAATGTGCTGTTCATGAAGCTCCTATCACATCATTCAATGTGCTGTTCATGAAGCTCCTATCACATCATTCAATGTGCTGTTCATGAAGCTCCTATCACATCATTCAATGTGCTGTTCATGAAGCTCCTATCACATCATTCAATGTGCTGTTCATGAAGCTCCTATCACATCATTCAATGTGCTGTTCATGAAGCTCCTATCACATCATTCAATGTGCTGTTCATGAAGCTCCTATCACATCATTCAATGTGCTGTTCATGAAGCTCCTATCACATCATTCAATGTGCTGTTCATGAAGCTCCTATCACATCATTCAATGTGCTGTTCATGAAGCTCCTATCACATCATTCAATGTGCTGTTCATGAAGCTCCTATCACATCATTCAATGTGCTGTTCATGAAGCTCCTATCACATCATTCAATGTGCTGTTCATGAAGCTCCTATCACATCATTCAATGTGCTGTTCATGAAGCTCCTATCACATCATTCAATGTGCTGTTCATGAAGCTCCTATCACATCATTCAATGTGCTGTTCATGAAGCTCCTATCACATCATTCAATGTGCTGTTCATGAAGCTCCTATCACATCATTCAATGTGCTGTTCATGAAGCTCCTATCACATCATTCAATGTGCTGTTCATGAAGCTCCTATCACATCATTCAATGTGCTGTTCATGAAGCTCCTATCACATCATTCAATGTGCTGTTCATGAAGCTCCTATCACATCATTCAATGTGCTGTTCATGAAGCTCCTATCACATCATTCAATGTGCTGTTCATGAAGCTCCTATCATTCAATGTGCTGTTCATGAAGCTCCTATTGCATGAAGCTCCTATCACATCATTCAATGTGCTGTTCATGAAGCTCCTATCACATCATTCAATGTGCTGTTCATGAAGCTCCTATCACATCAATGTGCTGTTCATGAAGCTCCTATCACATCATTCAATGTGCTGTTCATGAAGCTCCTATCACATCATTCAATGTGCTGTTCATGAAGCTCCTATCACATCATTCAATGTGCTGTTCATGAAGCTCCTATCACATCATTCAATGTGCTGTTCATGAAGCTCCTATCACATCATTCAATGTGCTGTTCATGAAGCTCCTATCACATCATTCAATGTGCTGTTCATGAAGCTCCTATCACATCATTCAATGTGCTGTTCATGAAGCTCCTATCACATCATTCAATGTGCTGTTCATGAAGCTCCTATCACATCATTCAATGTGCTGTTCATGAAGCTCCTATCACATCATTCAATGTGCTGTTCATGAAGCTCCTATCACATCATTCAATGTGCTGTTCATGAAGCTCCTATCACATCATTCAATGTGCTGTTCATGAAGCTCCTATCACATCATTCAATGTGCTGTTCATGAAGCTCCTATCACATCATTCAATGTGCTGTTCATGAAGCTCCTATCACATCATTCAATGTGCTGTTCATGAAGCTCCTATCACATCATTCAATGTGCTGTTCATGAAGCTCCTATCACATCATTCAATGTGCTGTTCATGAAGCTCCTATCACATCATTCAATGTGCTGTTCATGAAGCTCCTATCACATCATTCAATGTGCTGTTCATGAAGCTCCTATCACATCATTCAATGTGCTGTTCATGAAGCTCCTATCACATCATTCAATGTGCTGTTCATGAAGCTCCTATCACATCATTCAATGTGCTGTTCATGAAGCTCCTATCACATCATTCAATGTGCTGTTCATGAAGCTCCTATCACATCATTCAATGTGCTGTTCATGAAGCTCCTATCACATCATTCAATGTGCTGTTCATGAAGCTCCTATCACATCATTCAATGTGCTGTTCATGAAGCTCCTATCACATCATTCAATGTGCTGTTCATGCACTCAGACTGACCCAGACTGCGAAGGGTTAATACACATTCCACTGGCTTTGAGATTTGGTCTCTGTCCAAACTCTGCAAACACGCTTCTTCATATTAGAAACCCATGTCTAAAGGTGAGCTGTTTATACCTTGTTAATTACCGGTAATTACTTAAACATAACTGTATGTGCAAACAGGTTCCTGTAACCAAAACCTACAGCTACAGCTAGAGACAGAAAAGAAAAACACATGCAGCAGATCTGCAGTAAAAACCCTTTCAGAATCCTGCCCAATAGAAACATTCCTGTTTCCTGTAGGAATCCGGCCTGCTTGCACATTATTATTCGTGACAATAAAAGACAGGAATCATACAGGAATTTCTGAAAGATATACAACTACTTAACCCATGAGTGGAAGGACCAAATTCATACTTTATTAAGCCCAATTCAGCAAATCAAGCTGTTGTGTTCTGACTACCTCTTTTATAGGAGGGGTGCTGTAGACAGTTAACTGCATACACCAAGCCCAATTACAGGAGAGGAGGTGCACTCTGAAGAGAGCTAACTGCATACACCAAGCCCAATTACAGGAGAGGAGGTGCACTCTGAAGAGAGCTAACTGCATACACCAAGCCCAATTACAGGAGAGGAGGTGCACTCTGAAGAGAGCTAACTGCATACACCAAGCCCAATTACAGGAGAGGAGGTGCACTCTGAAGAGAGCTAACTGCATACACAAAGCCCAATTACAGGAGAGGAGGTGCACTCTGAAGAGAGCTAACTGCATACACCAAGCCCAATTACAGGAGAGGAGGTGCACTCTGAAGAGAGCTAACTGCATACACCAAGCCCAATTACAGGAGAGGAGGTGCACTCTGAAGAGAGCTAACTGCATACACCAAGCCCAATTACAGGAGAGGAGGTGCACTCTGAAGAGAGCTAACTGCATACACCAAGCCCAATTACAGGAGAGGAGGTGCACCCTGAAGAGAGCTAACTGCATACACCAAGCCCAATTACAGGAGAGGAGGTGCACTCTGAAGAGAGCTAACTGCATACACCAAGACCAATACATTTCAAACTGGAGCCCGCATCACACAACACAACCAGCAGATCAGAACAGCATGTGTTTTGATGAGCAAAAACTAAACTCTTTTCTCAGCCCCTTAAGAGACTGAACTGTTTCCTCACCCCCTAAGAGGATGGCTGCTGGCCAAGTGAACAGAACATTACAAAGCCACAGTGTAGCAGTTTCTAACAGCAATAAAACCCTGATACCTGGGTAGCTGACCTTGTCAGCACAATAAAACCCTAATACCCGGGTAGCTGACCTTGTCAGTACAATAAAACCCTGATACCCGGGTAGCTGACCTTGTCAGCACAATAAAACCCTGATACCCGGGTAGCTGACCTTGATATAAGAATTGATATGCAGCAATCCAAGTATGATAATATGGGCATGACTACTAAAAACAACTGTAATGTGAAACGTAACAGAACACAATTACAACAAAACAATTCTGCTAGCTATGCAAATACACTAGAATTAAAAGGTAAGGACTTGAAGGGAAGGTGGTGGCTTCAGCCAAAGTTTATACTTACCATACAAGAGTCAGGTGAATCCAGTCAATTTCTCTGTGTTGTCCTTCTGAAAGAAAGAAGCAGTTCCGCTGTTACATAAACCCAAAGAAATGACTGAAACACGACTGGCTATTTGTTTTCCTTTATTACTGTCTAGTTATTTTCTTTTGGTAAGCCTAAGGCTGTGTCTCACTGATTGATCTCAACACTAAAACAAACTCAAGAAAATACAAAGCAATGCAATAGTGAAAGCATAGCAGAGTGTAATAAAACACAGTGAAAGCAAGGGTAAGCACTGTGATGCACAGAGAGGTACGGTAAAGCATGTTAAAACCATGGCAAACCTGGCTAGTAAGGGAAATGCACAGCAGAACATGAGAAAAGCATGGGGGGAAAACTGCAAAATTACAGCGCAAACCTACCGTGGTTAACTTTTATAAGCGACAGCACAATGCAACAACTGGACGTGCACAGTATATTACATGGATAGAGAGGCACAGCAAGCACCCTGAGGATCTCTGCACACAACACATCACCACAGCCTCTCCCTGAAAACTACTGGAGCAAAAAACAAAAACACCAGCTACAATACTGTGCAGCTGCAACCCTCTTTGCCTTTGCATGCTGTTTAGAGCGGTCATGAATGAGGATTATGGGTGGATTCAATGATTTTGATGTTAAAAGATGATGTTAGAATTGAAATTGCAGGTAACAGTGTTTATTTTGTTGCTTGTTTTGTTCCCTTGCTTTAGTGCTGTGGCACACTCTCAATCAGTCTCTACATACAGCAGCACACCGGGGGGCTTGCTTAGTACACTGCAGCAGATTGCTAATAAATCAGCTAAAGTCTTCAGTCAGCCCCGCATTGAAAGAGCTCAAAGCAGCAACTCTCTCCGACACTTTGAACAAGGAGATCACAGTGATCCCGGAATGGGACAGGGGGGGGTTACAGCCTCACTGCCTGTAGTGCTTTACCCATGAGAGTCTGGCCAGGAAGTTGCTTCTTGTCTCTGTAATGCTGCATATATATGGTGACAGATTAATTGCCTATCTGGCTTCTTTGTTAGTTTACCACTATCACTGATCACTGCTCTACACATGCTTTCAAAATTGTTTTAAAACTGTGTCGCCTTTATTCTTAACACCCATGGTCCTATTCATGTCAGCAGGACAATCACATTAGTTGAAGCTTGTGTGACTATCCTTTTGTACAGGCAAGTGGGTCCTAATGGGTTAAATTGCCCCCCCACCAAACCTGTGATGCTAGGGGCTGATAGCTGGATCTGTTCCCCTTGTTGGGTAAGTGCTGTGTTTGAATAAATCACAACTGCTCTTTACCAGCTGCAAAACAAAATCAGAAGTTAATTGAAGGTCTATCCTGCCAGCTCTGCAAGAGTTACAATTTCACAGCAACATTCATTTTTTTGGAATTGTCACTACATAGCCGCACGCTCTACATCTATAACTGTTTTGCTGTTTTTTGTCAGATAGTTGTGGCCATTTATTAACTGGGCTACTGCTCCCAAACTTGTAGGAGGGTATGAAAGCACCAGTAGCTGCAGCATTCTCCTCGTGAGGTTGTAACCCTGGGCAGGGTTAATACATCTCTGTGGGAAGGGTGCTGTGGAGACACTGGCTATCCTTGGGTCTCCAGTCACATTAAACAGCTGTGAAACACGCACTCACCTCAAACACCAATGATGGGCAACAAGCAATAAACAGCAGAACAACTGTTTCAACAGTTTATAAAGAGCTCTGTGACTGTGCAGGAGCGGTGCGGTCACTCTGTTCCACTGCAGTGCTGTACAGGTGAATGAAGTGGTTTATAAAGAGCTCTGTGACTGTGCAGGAGCGGTGCGGTCACTCTGTTCCACTGCAGTGCTGTACAGGTGAATGAAGTGGTTTATAAAGAGCTCTGTGACTGTGCAGGAGCGGTGCGGTCACTCTGTTCCACTGCAGTGCTGTACAGGTGAATGAAGTGGTTTATAAAGAGCTCTGTGACTGTGCAGGAGCGGTGCGGTCACTCTGTTCCACTGCAGTGCTGTACAGGTGAATGAAGTGGTTTATAAAGAGCTCTGTGACTGTGCAGGAGCGGTGCGGTCACTCTGTTCCACTGCAGTGCTGTACAGGTGAATGAAGTGGTTTATAAAGAGCTCTGTGACTGTGCAGGAGCGGTGCGGTCACTCTGTTCCACTGCAGTGCTGTACAGGTGAATGAAGTGGTTTATAAAGAGCTCTGTGACTGTGCAGGAGCGGTGCGGTCACTCTGTTCCACTGCAGTGCTGTACAGGTGAATGAAGTGGTTTATAAAGAGCTCTGTGACTGTGCAGGAGCGGTGCGGTCACTCTGTTCCACTGCAGTGCTGTACAGGTGAATGAAGTGGTTTATAAAGAGCTCTGTGACTGTGCAGGAGCGGTGCGGTCACTCTGTTCCACTGCAGTGCTGTACAGGTGAATGAAGTGGTTTATAAAGAGCTCTGTGACTGTGCAGGAGCGGTGCGGTCACTCTGTTCCACTGCAGTGCTGTACAGGTGAATGAAGTGGTTTATAAAGAGCTCTGTGACTGTGCAGGAGCGGTGCGGTCACTCTGTTCCACTGCAGTGCTGTACAGGTGAATGAAGTGGTTTATAAAGAGCTCTGTGACTGTGCAGGAGCGGTGCGGTCACTCTGTTCCACTGCAGTGCTGTACAGGTGAATGAAGTGGTTTATAAAGAGCTCTGTGACTGTGCAGGAGCGGTGCGGTCACTCTGTTCCACTGCAGTGCTGTACAGGTGAATGAAGTGGTTTATAAAGAGCTCTGTGACTGTGCCGGTGCGGTCACTCTGTTCCACTGCAGTGCTGTACAGGTGAATGAAGTGGTTTATAAAGAGCTCTGTGACTGTGCAGGAGCGGTGCGGTCACTCTGTTCCACTGCAGTGCTGTACAGGTGAATGAAGTGGTTTATAAAGAGCTCTGTGACTGTGCAGGAGCGGTGCGGTCACTCTGTTCCACTGCAGTGCTGTACAGGTGAATGAAGTGGTTTATAAAGAGCTCTGTGACTGTGCAGGAGCGGTGCGGTCACTCTGTTCCACTGCAGTGCTGTACAGGTGAATGAAGTGGTTTATAAAGAGCTCTGTGACTGTGCAGGAGCGGTGCGGTCACTCTGTTCCACTGCAGTGCTGTACAGGTGAATGAAGTGGTTTATAAAGAGCTCTGTGACTGTGCAGGAGCGGTGCGGTCACTCTGTTCCACTGCAGTGCTGTACAGGTGAATGAAGTGGTTTATAAAGAGCTCTGTGACTGTGCAGGAGCGGTGCGGTCACTCTGTTCCACTGCAGTGCTGTACAGGTGAATGAAGTGGTTTATAAAGAGCTCTGTGACTGTGCAGGAGCGGTGCGGTCACTCTGTTCCACTGCAGTGCTGTACAGGTGAATGAAGTGGTTTATAAAGAGCTCTGTGACTGTGCAGGAGCGGTGCGGTCACTCTGTTCCACTGCAGTGCTGTACAGGTGAATGAAGTGGTTTATAAAGAGCTCTGTGACTGTGCAGGAGCGGTGCGGTCACTCTGTTCCACTGCAGTGCTGTACAGGTGAATGAAGTGGTTTATAAAGAGCTCTGTGACTGTGCAGGAGCGGTGCGGTCACTCTGTTCCACTGCAGTGCTGTACAGGTGAATGAAGTGGTTTATAAAGAGCTCTGTGACTGTGCAGGAGCGGTGCGGTCACTCTGTTCCACTGCAGTGCTGTACAGGTGAATGAAGTGGTTTATAAAGAGCTCTGTGACTGTGCAGGAGCGGTGCGGTCACTCTGTTCCACTGCAGTGCTGTACAGGTGAATGAAGTGGTTTATAAAGAGCTCTGTGACTGTGCAGGAGCGGTGCGGTCACTCTGTTCCACTGCAGTGCTGTACAGGTGAATGAAGTGGTTTATAAAGAGCTCTGTGACTGTGCAGGAGCGGTGCGGTCACTCTGTTCCACTGCAGTGCTGTACAGGTGAATGAAGTGGTTTATAAAGAGCTCTGTGACTGTGCAGGGAGCGGTGCGGTCACTCTGTTCCACTGCAGTGCTGTACAGGTGAATGAAGTGGTTTATAAAGAGCTCTGTGACTGTGAGGGAGCGGTGCGGTCACTCTGTTCCACTGCAGTGCTGTACAGGTGAATGAAGTGATAACATCTTCATGGCTCACTTCAGCTACAACATTTCAGTTCCGGGGAGGGAAGCGTGAAAATGGAACACTGCTGACAGCTGCCCTTGTGTCAAATATCAGGACAAATGAACAGGATACGTTTTTTAAAAGGGTAGCTGCTACTGTATATAAACTGTGTGCGCAAGTACAGTGGAAACCAACTGGAAATGTCAAGTTGAAAATTCATACATTCATGCAGTGTGGCTGTGAAATGCTAACCCCCCCCCACCCCACTGTGCAGTGTGGCTGTGAAATGCTAACCCCCCCCCACCCCACTGTGCAGTGTGGCTGTGAAATGCTAACCCCCCCACCCCACTGTGCAGTGTGGCTGTGAAATGCTAACCCCCCCACCCCACTGTGCAGTGTGGCTGTGAAATGCTAACCCCCCCACCCCACTGTGCAGTGTGGCTGTGAAATGCTAACCCCCCCACCCCACTGTGCAGTGTGGCTGTGAAATGCTAACCCCCCCACCCCACTGTGCAGTGTGGCTGTGAAATGCTAACCCCCCCACCCCACTGTGCAGTGTGGCTGTGAAATGCTAACAACACTGCAGTACATTGCAATATCTGACCACAGGTTTTGGGGATCATGGATGGACTTGAGGTGTTTTAAACTGTTAAGCTTAACAGTGGTATTTATTACAACTGAAATTCCAGCCTGCCAGCATTGTTTTCCCTGGTGAGAGCTGCTAGTTGTATATTACTGTATATACCAGCAGTGTCTCCAGTAAGGGGCTGCAGCATTGTTTTCCCTGGTGAGAGCTGCTAGTTGTATATTACTGAATATACCAGCAGTGTCTCCAGTAAGGGGCTGCAGCATTGTTTTCCCTGGTGAGAGCTGCTAGTTGTATATTACTGTATATACCAGCAGTGTCTCCAGTAAGGGGCTGCAGCATTGTTTTCCCTGGTGAGAGCTGCTAGTTGTATATTACTGTATATACCAGCAGTGTCTCCAGTAAGGGGCTGCAGCATTGTTTTCCCTGGTGAGAGCTGCTAGTTGTATATTACTGTATATACCAGCAGTGTCTCCAGTAAGGGGCTGCAGCATTGTTTTCCCTGGTGAGAGCTGCTAGTTGTATATTACTGTATATACCAGCAGTGTCTCCAGTAAGGGGCTGCAGCATTGTTTTCCCTGGTGAGAGCTGCTAGTTGTATATTACTGTATATACCAGCAGTGTCTCCAGTAAGGGGCTGCAGCATTGTTTTCCCTGGTGAGAGCTGCTAGTTGTATATTACTGTATATACCAGCAGTGTCTCCAGTAAGGGGCTGCAGCATTGTTTTCCCTGGTGAGAGCCGCTAGTTGTATATTACTGTATATACCAGCAGTGTCTCCAGTAAGGGGCTGCAGCATTGTTTTCCCTGGTGAGAGCTGCTAGTTGTATATTACTGTATATACCAGCAGTGTCTCCAGTAAGGGGCTGCAGCATTGTTTTCCCTGGTGAGAGCTGCTAGTTGTATATTACTGTATATACCAGCAGTGTCTCCAGTAAGGGGCTGCAGCATTGTTTTCCCTGGTGAGAGCTGCTAGTTGTATATTACTGTATATACCAGCAGTGTCTCCAGTAAGGGGCTGCAGCATTGTTTTCCCCGGTGAGAGCTGCTAGTTGTATATTACTGTATATACCAGCAGTGTCTCCAGTAAGGGGCTGCAGCATTGTTTTCCCTGGTGAGAGCCGCTAGTTGTATATTACTGTATATACCAGCAGTGTCTCCAGTAAGGGGCTGCAGCATTGTGAACTGAGCGTGACCTCTTCGGTGAAAAGAGTGTCCAAGGTCAGGGGCATGGCGAGGACTGACAGCTAGCTCTGATAACAAGGCTACAGTACTTCACAGGTATCCCCTCTATTCTTGGCTCTAAGGTTTCTTTATATATGTGCAGTCAAGCTACATGACCGACAGTACAGTCACTAGATACCAAGAAAGAACAGCCTACCTTTCTTAAACCCTTTACACTGTGCTTAGAAGAGCAGATCCCAAAGAAAAAACAATAACAAGTGAAAAAAAAGCTCTTTAGAACAGGGCTGAGGGGACTAGCAGGGAAAGTAAAAAGGTGACTGAATTGAAAGGCTTGGTTATGACTCCTGTAAGGAAGACAGACGCACGTGAAAGCGGAGTGAAGTGAAGTGCCCAGGGCAGCACAGCAGGTCACTGGCTGAGCCAGCAACCAAACCCAGGACTTCTCTGATCCGTTCTGGGATCTATACCCTGGACACTGTGAATGCTTACCTTCTCTTTAGGGAGAGCAGACAGTGGAGAAGGACAGAACAAAACTGACACAGGCTGAAGAACCCTTTAACAACTGGCAAGACAACTTCTTATAACTCCCCGGCTGCCACAGATCACAAAGCTGAGCAAAACGGAGGCCACGATCACAGGCAGGGCAATGGACCATCACTTATCCTCTGAGCCACTAAAAACAAATCAATGAAAAATAAATCAGCCGCTCGCTTGAGAAAGCTGCAACGCTACCATTAAAAAGGAAATCTGCAGCTAAAACCAGCTGATCAAGTCAAAATACTATTAGCCATTAAAATAAATAAATAAATACATCGTTTCTATCTTTACCCTTATTAGATGCAAAGATTTACTTCCAGGTTTTTTAATGCAATTAAACACGTGTGTGTCCTGAAACAATACAAATCCAGCGAATATGTGACAGACAAGTTAACAACATGTCCCACTGTTTGTACATTCAAGGCCCCTGATGGCATGAACCAGTAAGCTTCATATATAACAGACTGCACACCAAATAACACAAATAACAAGCTTTCCTTTTCTAGTGAACATCAGGATAAAATATTCTCACAAGACCATTAAGGAAATCTGCTGTCTCTTTAAAAAAAAGTGACATCCCTGAGTTTGGCATTTGCAATTACAGAGCGAATTCCGTCTTAGTCCATGGATTTCTGGTTTAATTTGTAACAAACTCTCTACAGCAGACACATACTTTAACAAACACAAAGCTTTGAAGAGAATGTCAAATTCAAGCCCCGCTGCTACAAACAATATGAAATCAGAGGAAGAGCCCTTCGTCACACTCACCATCCAGACGCTTTATCTGTGTGTCTTTATCAAGACACTTCATTCTTATCCACGCATCTGTATATGACATGTCCAGAAAAGGCTCGAGATGCGATCAATCACATTACAGGAATCATCTAGGAGATTCTGATCACGGGTTCTGATTACAAATTCAAAGATTCTGCAGATGCCGTGGAAATGTGTTCAAACACGTTCCTTTAGCACTTTCACATGCAGTAATGACAACCATAAAAATACAAATTCATTCCTTCACCGGAGTGAGAAATAAATCTGAATTTAAACCCCCCCGTCCCCCCTCCCCTAATTATTTATTAAGAGATACTCATGGTATCATGCTTGGGTTTTTTTTTTGTTGTTGTTTCAATTCTTTATTTTATCAAACCAAAGCTATTAGCAAAGGCAGCTTATGTGACCCCAGTTCTTTTCAATGATAAAGCATTATTATTACCCCTCCCCTCACTACACACTGTTTCCTTTGTATTCGTGTCTTTGTTTTGTCTTTATTAAGCCCGTCTCAGCTCCCCGGCTCTCTGAATACCCAGAGCAGAAGGCAGGAGAGTACATCCAAAGGTTTTCCCACGACTCCTAAGGAACGCTGCTCTGTTAGTGCAGAGCTACCCTGTGACCATCTGCTAGCCTGAGCTCCTCTCTGCGGCGCCGAGAGAGAAGCAGCAGCTGCGGCAGAAAATGAAAAATTCCAGCACAATCCAAAAAAAATACAAAAACCAAACCACACTCTCAAAACTGTTTTCTAATGAATCGCCGCTCAGAGCTAATTGTTCAATCGTCAAGGCGAACCCTCCTTTTTAATTTTTTACAGAAATCAAGGTTCGCGCATTAAGCAAGCTGAATCCTTACTCCCGCTCTCCGCTCACAGGACAGCAGCCCATTGAAATGCCAATGCGCTTTTACCGGGGAAACATTTCATATAATGGTCGTTGCAAATTCTTTTGTTCGCGAGGTTAAAGTATGACATACACCCCCTGCTTGTTTCCCATCTGTGACAGCCATACCGAAAAAATAAATAAACACAAAAACCTTTAAAGTGCCCTCTAACTGCACCAACAGAATGGGTGCGAATGCACAAACCGCAGTGAATACAATATCAATTATTATAATACTCTACTCGTCTTTCACTGGCAGGCTAAATGCAACAAGATTTAGTATGCCATTTGCGAGAGCTGTTAAAAAAATTTAAAAATCACTGCAACAAATTTTTTTTCCTCACACAATTAGATTTAAAACAATTTTGTCTTGCTGTAAAATGATAATGGTGAATTGTGATGTGGTGGTTGGATCGGACCACGTTCTGGTAATTCTGACACAAGAAGGAACACTTGCTGTCATAAAGATAGAAGTGACTTTCCTTGTATTTCCACATCTTTACATAATAATAAAAAATGAACAGGATACTGATTTTAAAAGGGTAGTTAGCACAGAGCATACCTAAAATAAAAAAAAAAAACAAGAAAGAAGTGAGGAGAACGAGGTTAGGCAGCTAGAAATGTAGCTCTTTCACGCTCTGTCAAACTAATAATAAGGCTTGAAAGTTGAAAGCAAGTCTAAATCCCACTTAAAAAGGCATTTCCACCAAAGTGACTTTTAACAAAAGGGTTTTCTGGTCCTGCAACAGAAAACTTGACCCCTGACCTTTCTCTAGCCAACAAAAAACAGTTTCGGGTTTCGTAGAGCAAAAAATCTAAAATACTCTGCGCCGCTCTCAATATGAATTTATTTATTTATTTATTTATTTAATAAAGATGTCCCCGCACCTAATATGACAGAAGTTGTTCTGAAATGTGTTTTTCCAAGTGTGTTTCCAAGCAGTCATGTGACTCTCTCTCTCTCTCTCTCTCTCTCTCTCTCTGAAAGAAGCGGTCTGCCGTGGTTAGCGTCCCAAGCTGCCTGTGCTCAGGATGCATGACATTGCCTGCGAGGGAGCATGAGAACAGAGCATCTTCAATAGCCCGCTCCTCATACTCGGCTGTAACCATGGAAGCAGATGCTTGTTCTGCTCGCCCCTGCTTACCTCCCCATTGTAAAGAGGGCCCGCCTCGGCTTGTCTTCATCGTGACCCAACTTGCCTTCTCTTCAAAGGGAGCTCTGCAGCAGGTCACTGGTCTAGACTGCTTGCATGGTCCAGAGAGCAGCCCTGAAGTAACCCCCTTTGCTGTGTCTGAGCCACACCACCAGCCGCGCGACTGCAGACTGTGGGGACACTGGAGATCTGGATTTGAAAGGAAGTCCGTCCGATTTTGCCATTGTGCCTTTTCAGTCATCGATCGAATGAATATCGAACCTTCTGTCGTTGCATGTGTGAAACAGATCGCTTACCAAGCACTTTTCCACCCAAACCTGTGCTGAGGGCCAAAACGGCTCCTCTCTCTTTTTATGTTTTTTTTTATTTGTAAGCAATTTTCATTACAGTTTATTCATTTTGCTCTTTTTTTTTGTTAATCACCTCACTGGATTAAAGACAAACAAACAAACAAACAAACAAACAACGGCAAAATCCGATTTCACTGCTGCTGCTTGCTAAAGGATTATTACAATCTTTTAAAAGATTTTTTGGGTGACTTTTTTGTGAAATTTATGATATCCTAATTATGCTTTATAAACCAAGTGTCAAGGTAAATACTTTTATAAAGCATTTCCCACTACTGGTACAGCAACAACTATTAAAGCTGAACACAGTAAATAGTGCCAAAGACCTAAGGATGGTGAGAATCAAAGATGAATTGCAAGGACTGTCAGAGATTCATTATTATAAATCAGAGATTCATTATTATAAATCAGAGATTCATTATTATAAATCACAGATTCATTATTATAAATCACAGATTCATTATCACAGCATGTTTAGTAAAGAATGGAATTTTATAAATATGATAGAAACATGTTGAAAAAATATTGGTCTTAAAAAAACCAAAACAAAATTTAAAAAAAACCCAACAACTTTGAATTTTACATTCCTGCTTGTATACATTTCTTTAGAGCAAGCCTAAAGAATCACGGCACTTGAAGAATACCAGACGACACGCCTAAAATACAAAAACACAACCACTGCAAAAAACAAAACAAGACAAAGCAAACCCCATTTCAGCATGTTTATTGCGCAGTGAGGTCAGGTCCCAGGGAAGTGATTCTGGAACGCAAGCCCAAGTTCACCTGGAATAGTTAATCAACCCCAGTGCCTGCCACAATATAACGATCTGTGTCAGCTTTATAAGAGGTGTACCGCATACCAGAACACTGGGAAGAACCCTCAAAGCCAACAACACGTCTAGAAAACCTGGCAGCGCAACAACACGAAAAACAACATTATAAAATAACTGGAGCTGACACAATAAAACAGAACAATGAGCTTCTGTGTGTTCATCTGCACTTCTCAATGCAAGGCTTATCTAGAGCATCACTGATAGCTGAGACACGATGTGCCATGTATATGTGTGTGTGTGTGTGTGTCAGTGTATGTCTGAGAGCCTCTGTGTGTGTGTGCGTGTGTCAGTGTGTGTGTGTGTGTGTGTGTGTGTCAGTGTGTGTCTGGGAGCCTCTGTGTGTGCGTGTGTCAGTGTGTGTCTGGGAGCCTCTGTGTGTGTGTGTGTGTGTGTGTGTCAGTGTGTGTCTGGGAGCCTCTGTGTGTGTGTGTGTGTGCGTGCGTGTGTGTGTGTGTGTCTGTGTGTGTGTGTGTGTGTGTGTGTGTGCGTGCGTGTGTCAGTGTGTGTCTGGGAGCCTTTGTGTGTGTGTGTGTGTGTGTGTGTGTGTGTGTGTGTGTGTCTGTGTGTGTGTGTGTGTGTGTGTGCGTGCGTGTGTCAGTGTATGTCTGGGAGCCTGTGTGTGTGTGTGTGCGTGCGTGTGTCTGGGAGCCTGTGTGTGTGTGTGTGTGTGTGTGTGTGTGTGTGTGTGTGTGTGTGTGTGTGTGTGTGTGTGTGTGTGTGTGTGTGCGCACGTGTGTGCGTGTGTCAGTGTATGTCTGGGAGCCTGTGTGTGTGTGCGTGCGTGCGTGTGTCTGGGAGCCTGTGTGTGTGTTTTGTGTGTGCTGATCAGCGGAGGCTGTAAACATATCTATCCACGGCAGTGGGTTCCACTGAACCGGAATCTCAAACTTCCAAGGCACTGCTATGTTATTGAATTGCCACGGGCAGAGGGGAAGGCGCAGAAGAGAACAGAGAGGGCTCTTTTCATCCTGAAAGTGGAGCAGGAGGAGGAGGATTGCTACGGGCAGCAGTCTGAATGACCTGATCTTTATTAAAATAAGGGAGGACACAGGCTTCAGCATGCTGCTCTCCACATCCACATATATAGGAAGAACCTGGGATCTGAACATTTAATACATGAAGATATAAAAGCTTAGACTGTGCTTGGTTTTCTAGAAACTCAAGATATTTTAACTCTGTGTTGAACAAAGTATACATCCATATTTACAATCTGTAAATGTTACTGCATTCGTTTTTATGCTGGATTTTTATTATCCTACTTGTTATATTCTAATATTTATAAAATCTGGATACATTGTTTTTTTCTATTAAAATCTCTAATATTTTACCCTACATTTTTGTGTCAGTTCATGAGCTGCGTGTGTTCTTAACTGTCATGCAGTCTGATTAAATATTTCGACGTGTATTATAAAAGTATTATTATGTATTACAATATTAAACTAGCAGGCCATCATTTTACAGCAGTGTGGAAACTGATGATTAAAAATCAACAACATGTTTATACAGATATACACACATTACTCTCCTCCAGTTTAATGTGTTACATTGTTGAGTTTAATACAGCCTGCTTCTTTAGCAGTGGCTCCCTTTAAAACGGAAAGCAACACAGTGCATGATAGACATGTTCAAATACAATTAAGATTCATATAAAGGTTAATGCAGATTGAACAGCTAGCAGTAAACACATTGCATTTAAATATATGAGCATCATATTTAAAGCACACAATCCAATGAGGCTGAACTGCTTTATCGTGCATTGCTATATTTATGTATTTCAAAATGAATGACTCTGCTATTATTCTATAAACAGAAGCTGTAACGTGCAAGATTGATGTTAGGGTTAGCAGTTATTTTATTTTATTATATTTTATCCATTCCACAGCATCCTTATGCCCAGAACGGCTGTCCTCAAAACCAAACAGCAGCATTTAATAACAGCGATACCAAAAGCCACAACACTCTTTCATTTAAATGCCTGTACATTTCTGGAATGACCTGCTTTCATCTCCCTTTTTCTACAATTAGAAACAATAATAATAATAATAATAATAATAATAATAATAATAATAATAATAATAATAATAATAATAATAATGATTCTTTTTTAAAATACATAACATAGCTTTCTGTAGTTCTTTGAAATCTATTTCCAGATTGAATAATATGAATACTGTCAGCATGTCATTAAGAGTGTCAATTTGTTCTAAAACTATATTGTCCTCTATAATCACTGCAGAAAACCCTGGAATTCAAAAACACTGCACAAGGATATTAAAACGATTTCTGAAAATCCAAGCGTCGGATATAGAGATATATAGATATATAGATCTATAGATAAATCTCTGCATGTGGAGACATGTTTTAAATGGGTTTAATAGCTTTGCCACACACAGCTCTGTTTGTGTGCATTCTGACGATGGTTACTTGCCCTCTCAAAGGTTAACTCATTAACTGCCATTGTCCTCATTTGCCATTTTTTTGTGCATTTTTAACTGGCATCATCTACATGTTACACACACTTTCTCTTTGACTACACTGTTATGATAACGCACTCTCGCTTTGAAATCGCAAAAGCCCAGTTAACTGCAGTGTATCAAATGACACAAATACAGCTTGTGGTTTTAAAAAAAGACCCACACATTCACAGCAAGGACAGTGAAGTCCTGGTAATTAAAATCACAACATTTAGATATTAATCAATCCTACTGAATTTCTTTTTAAAAAACATTTATGCAAGAACGCTTTTTCCTGCAGAAGAATGTTTTACTCGGTTTATTTCTTACAGGCACAAACCCAGCAGTTCAGTTTCTTCTTCTCATTTTGACGACACATGAAAACACTTGCAGTAAAAAGCTTGCGTTGGGGAACAAACAGAACGACAGGTTTTTTATGACAACATTTCATTCACACCCTATCAGAAGGAATGAAAAAGCATCCAGCCCCGAGGTTTTATTAATTAGCTTCTAAAACGCAATTGTATCTTTTAGAAGCCATCTGATAATTAAACCCAATTCAACTATTTATTCTCAAAACAATAGCTACTTTGAAACTCATTTAAACTGATATATATATATGGGACAAAAACATACAGATCTCAAACAGAGAAGAAAACCAATGCATTGTCCCTTTCCAGTGTATTATATAGATCCTTTTCCAACCTTCTTGCTCCCTTGATCAAAGACATGCAATGTGTCTGGTTTAATTACAATCTCTTCAGTTTTTTTTTGGTTTGAAACCTGATATGACATGCAGATATGCTTTCCAATGCCCTTATAATAATTCACTTCATTAAAAACTTTCCAACCTTATTGTGTTGAAATCTGTACCATGAAACAGATGTGTTGGCGGATCCCTCAAGTTTATCTCTCCATTGATCTTTACAGCAGCAATTTCTATACAGTGTATTGATCTATGTATCTATATTTGCCCCAGAGCAAAGGTGCAGTGAAAAAAGAGCGCTATCAAATAATAACTCACAGTATAGAAATTACACAGGAACAGTGAAATTAAAACTAAAGTGGTTCTAAAAGGAATAAAATACTGAGCATGTTTTATTGTATTTGAAAATAAATCTTACAAGATGCTTCGACATAAAACATTTGTGTTTTACAAGGATGCCTAATTATGCCAGAACCCACAGCAAGCCAACACAACAGGCAATAGAAAATAGCAACAAACCAAAACAGTAAAAGCAATAGAGAAGTTATAGGCAGGGCGGATAACTCACAGACATGAAGCTTTCTACACTGGTAATCCTTTTCTTTCACCTCTTGAATGGATATGAATTACTACAGCACAAGAATACCAAGCAGTGTAAAGGGGCGCAACCGTTCAATTCGATTAAAAGAAAAAAAAAGAAAAGAAAAAAGGCACATCTGTTGTAGTCAGGGCTGTGAGAGAGGAACTCTACAAGGCGCTTTATTTTATATCGGTTTCACTTCTTGTCTGGAGCCATGGAAGCATAAAAGTGTGTCTGAACCCAGATTCAGGTGACACCATGAATGTGAGAAGCGAGGGGGCTTTGATTTGTGAAGACCAGCCGGATGAGAGTGGAAATCGACCTCCACACACAGTGCGAGAACAAAAGCTTCAAATGGAGGCAGGCAGCGTACAGGCTCAATGACGGAGCGCTTCCTGGGAATTGTTCAGTATCAGACGAGCAATACCAAGCAGAGCTTTGAAAGATCCCAGGAAGCAGACGCAAGGAAAGAGCTCTGCTTCCTCACAGGTATTTTACACAGACTGTGTGCTGAAGCCAGATCACTGTATGAAATGGACATATTATATTACTGCTCCCAGACTCATAGCTCACAATGACAGAGGTATGGAGCCCACAGCTATCTCTCTGCCACCTGCCAAAGTGAAATACACAGAATCACACGTTCACGAAAACAGACTTGCAAAGCTATTTATTACAAACCATCAGTGGAAACATTATATATATATATATATATATATATATATATATATATATATATATATATATATATATATATATATAGTAAAACAGATAAGAATCAATTTAGGTCTACCAGCAAGACCCTCATTTAGCTAATATCTGATATTTTTTGCCAGCCTTCTGCATTAAAACAACAAATTACTGGAAATGTTTAATGTTGTTTTTCCATTGTTAACTTCTCCATCCAGTTATACAGCATGATTATTATTATTATTATTATTATTATTATTATTATTATTATTATTATTATTATTATTATTATCTCTGTATATTCTTAATAAAAAAATAAACACAAAAATAGATAAAAAACATTTTTAATTTGGATGCATCCTAATAATCCAAATGAAGAATAGTAATGCATGTTTTTATTTCTTTATCTAAAAGTATCTATTTCAACCAGTAGATTGTAAACAGCCTCATCTTTCAATGAATTGTATATGATTCATATTTTTCGTTGACAGAACGTGCTTATATAAATAGTCCAGCCACGTAAAATAAAAGTGTACAGAACATGAAACTAGCAGAGTGAACAGGGTAATATAAAAGCATACTAAAATAAAAGACCTCCGTTAATTTAAATCTTAACTCTTTATTACACAATTTACAGATTAAAGACTTTCTACAGCTTGGAGTTTTTTACATTGAGACAAAATAGGATAATAGGCTTAAAACATCATTCTTTAAGCCATCACTTTTTTTTAAAATTTTTTTAGCAAGTAAACATATTTATTTTTCTTGATTAAAAGATAAAGGTGTATTTCATTTATATTAATGGACCAAATGTCTCATGAGCCATGCAAAAAAAAAAAAAAAAATGAATACACTTGCATTGTGCTGTTCAGGACTTATTTAATATAACAAGAACTTGTATATAACAGGGCTGCCTTTCACAAGCTCGTAATAACAGTTTAAAGCATTGTACAAACACTTCACAGACGAATGCTGGAACAGTAATACACATGAATCATGTGTCTTTCCACAGAATTGGATATTATCCCAGCTTGTAAAGAAAGGGATTGAAAAGGGGCTTCTCCGCACAGAAACCCAGGCAGAACTTCTCTCCTGACCGCAGCACATGTCCTGGTACTGAAGAGTTTCAAATGCTAATTGCCACGCAAGAGCCTGTAACCAAGGGGCTCAACCAGAGCTGCCCAATCAGCCCTCCTTTGTTTCACAGGGCTTCGTCTGCAATCATCAAACCTCAGGGTAGGACGCTTTTTAAACAGCAATGAGAAGTTTCACAGTGCGGGACCCTGCATCTCGCAGGCAATGACGGGCTCAGGGACCACGCTCCTCTCTTGCTTTATCACACTGGCTTTTCTGTTCCTGTAACAGTTACCATATTCATGTTTGTTTATTTTCATGGATGCATATTCCTCTGTTTAAACAGATGCCTTAAAGGGTAAATGTGCTCACAGCGGCCATCCTCACAAAGCAATTCACTAGAAATATAACCACAGACAACCCTGACAACCAGTGCAGGGGCAAAGGCAGCTTTGTGACAGGAATACAATAAAAGCATGCATCCGTCTCAGAGCCAGCGAGGACCAGCGTTAACACTAGGGGGTTCCATTCAGACAATCTGCATTTGCCCTTGTACTTGTTACTAAAGAGCGCCCGGCTGTCCTAACCACTGCAGCAAAGCAAAGGATCGTTTCTGGCTGATCAAATTGTCATTAACTATACCTAGTAAAGCACCATTATGTAAACTCTGCAGTATACAGAAATAGAATTAGAAATGTGAATCTACAGTGCAGCCAGCCAATTGTAATAATATTTGAATCATAAATTGAATAAGGCTAATGTATTTTTGATAGCTTTATGAAAAAGGACAGCAATTTGCTGTGTTTATATTGCGCTGTGCGGACCCTTGCGAAAACCTCCATACTAAAAGCAATTTCAGCTTCCCCATATATACAGAAAAATTAATTACATGAAATTGACTACATTTGTAATTCAAATCACACAGAAAACTTTGATCGCTCTCAAAAAAACCCCAAAAACATGTTTTATCTGGAGCACCAGAGCAAACGTTGAATCTCTGCAGAGCCTATCCATCACATCTCTGTCTTAACTGAATGACACCAGAATGGGGTCGATAAAACAAAACAAGAGACAGCTTTGCATTTCCACACTAATTCTGCTTCTCTCCTCTACTCCAGCCGTCGGCATGATGGGAAAGCATAAACAGGGAGCCATTGTGGGGAGATGAAGGAACAAGGCCCTCAAACAACAACAACAGCACAACCCTAACAACTGACAGACCCAAAGTCAGTCAAAGCAACAGCTATTGTGGGACATCTTTCTTTTAAAGGGAGAGTTAAAACACACTCACACTCACACACTCACACTCACACACTCACACAGACACTCGCACTCACACTCACACACACACTCGCACTCACACACACTCACAGACACACACACTCGCACACACACACTCGCACTCACACACACACACACTCGCACTCACACACTCACACACACACACACACTCACACACACACACACTCACACACACACACACACACACTCACACACACTCACACACACACACTCACACACACACACACACACTCACACTCACACACACACACACTCACACACACACACAGACACTCACACACACAGACACACACTCACACTCACACACACTCACACAGACACACACACTCACACACACACTCACACTCACACAGACACTCACACTCACACTCACACACACTCACACTCACACTCACACAGACACTCACACTCACACTCACACACACACACACACTCACAGACACTCACACTCACAGACACACACACTCACACTCACACAGACACGCACACAGACACTCGCACTCTCACTATCAGAGACACAATCTCACTTTGTCTTCCCAAACGAGTTTTCCTCTTTGACTGACTGACAAGCTTTTGAGGTGACCTTCTAGCTGGAATGTGCAAGTTATACAATACAGCCCAGGCTCAGCTGCGTTTCCCTTCTGCATTGAGCGCTGAGATCTCCTGATGCATTATTTATAACTTCATCACTGGGTGAAAAGCGAAGGTTGACACAGTTATGAGACTCTGCCTCTCCTCCTAAACTGCTCTGGCCTTGGCCTGCCCTTGATTACACAGCAAAGCCCTGCACAAATCAAACACACCCGTCTCAATGTAACCCAGTCACTTCAGTGCAGTCTCATTATCACACAGCCCGTCTCAATGCAATGCCTTTACAACCCAGTCACTTCAGTGCAGTCTCATTGTCACACAGCCCGTCTCAATGCAATGCCTTTACAACCCAGTCACTTCAGTGCAGTCTCATTATCACACAGCCCGTCTCAATGCAATGCCTTTACAACCCAGTCACTTCAGTGCAGTCTCATTATCACACAGCCCGTCTCAATGCAATACCTTTACAACCCAGTCACTTCAGTGCAGTCTCATTATCACACAGCCCGTCTCAATGCAATACCTTTACAACCCAGTCACTTCAGTGCAGTCTCATTATCACACAGCCCGTCTCAATGCAATACCTTTACAACCCAGTCACTTCAGTGCAGTCTCATTATCACACAGCCCGTCTCAATGCAATGCCTTTACAACCCAGTCACTTCAGTGCAGTCTCATTATCACACAGCCCGTCTCAATGCAATGCCTTTACAACCCAGTCACTTCAGTGCAGTCTCATTATCACACAGCCCGTCTCAATGCAATGCCTTTACAACCCAGTCACTTCAGTGCAGTCTCATTATCACACAGCCCGTCTCAATGCAATGCCTTTACAACCCAGTCACTTCAGTGCAGTCTCATTATCACACAGCCCGTCTCAATGCAATGCCTTTACAACCCAGTCACACACAGCCTGTCTCAATGCAATGCCTCTTTAAATTTGTATATATGCTACAGACAATACAAACTGATGAAATAAAACCCCACATCCTAGCTTGTGACAAAAGAAAAGAACATGTAATTAACCCAAAACAAAGCCTCAAACCCCCTAATTATGTGCAAGTATGCTAACAGCTTCCATTTACACAACAAGAGGGTACAGGCTCCGGAGAGCGCTTCACAAATCTGCAGAATAAAAGATGCTAATCACGGATTGAAATCCTGTTTCACTGCATCACAGGAATATTACACTGTATGAACAAGGCTACACGCTGCTTCCTTTCAAACTCATTCTGTTAAGCAAACAAAAACCATGCCCTGCTAATAATTACACTATTTAAAAAGAACCCAATACGTCACGTTCATGAGCATGTGTTATCAGGTTACAAACGGTATTGTTTGGCAATAAGAAAAGACGTCCCTTTTGCATCATCGCAGTTGCATTCTTGCTTTTAAAGAGCAAATTCTGACACCAGTTTCATTATCTTTAACTAGCTTTCAGTATTGAAACTGAGATTGAAAATGAAGCCCCACAATACCACAGTACAGAGTTGCTTTAATCATCAGCTTCTTTCTAATCTGCAGTCTCCTACAAAATACACTAATCAGGTTATTTCATTAAGAAAAGACCCCCTTTAATTCAGGAGTGCTACCACCAAATACTGTATCTATTCAACAAGGCTACAAGTTTGCATTACAAATGGAATTATCTGTTTGCTCCAAATATATCATTCACATTATCATACTGGCTGGCACTTCTATTATTTTCTAAGCTACAATCTAATATATATATATATATATATATATATATATATATATATATATATATTGCATCACATAGTGTGAAATGACTCTTCTAGAATGGGAATGATGTTTATCTGTTGTATTATTGTAGCATATGAAGCTCAGTCAATGAGAGTATATTTAAAAATCTTTTCAGAAAGGATCATACAGGCATTTATTTTTCTATTCCATGTTTTCATCTATGTTTATAATCTAGCCCTATCCATAATTCACAAAGCACACAGCTAATGATTACGAGCCACATGTCTCTTAACAGGCAATTGAATTCATTGATTCATGAATGATAAATACAGTGCCAACAGTGCGCAGTGGATTGTCTTCTGTATTATATTGTAAACAACAGTCTATACAATACATATACATATAATACATATATATATGTACACACACACACACACACACACACACACACACACACATACATATGTATGTTTTATTTTGTTTTGTTTTTTGTTTTTTATGGCAATATTACAGGAAATGTATTAAAATCTTGTGTAAAACTGACAAACGGTTTGCTCCATGTACAACATCTGGTTTTCTAATATAATAATATAATATAATATAATAGAAAATAACAGTTTCCCTAATATATAAATATAACGAGACCAAAACAAGTCTTTACTGATGCATCTAAATATTGTACACACACACACACACACACACACACACACACACACACACACACACACACATATATATATATAAAGAAAGACATATTGGGTTGCAATTTTGTAATATAGTGAAATACACACATTACATACTGTGCATTACACACATACCCACACACACAGAGCACACTTCTTACAATGAAAATGGGATCCAGGGTTGATGATAATGTGCATGTACCTCAGCATCCTCCAGTGGCAAAACCACAACGATATACCTGAGAAAAACCCTTTCAACAGCAAGAGCTTCTAATCACATCACTGAAACACAAGAGAGGAAAAAACAAAGCAATGGGACTGCTAGGTCAGAGGAAGACTGCTACTCACACTAAAATGAATGATCACACTTAATGTGTTTAAGCATGAACTGAATAGTGAATAAACAGGAACAGCTGATTCATAGCAGGTGCATTTTCATATAACCTGACAGGTGTCCACATGAGTCCTCTAACACAGCAGCTGTACTGTAGTGCATGGTAATTAAACCCTGTAACAGAGTTAAACAGTACAATAATCCACATGCATCATTATTAATAGGGTGTTAACTGGATTAATACAAGGCCCAAGTAAGGGCATTACTGAGATTGATTATATATATATATATATATATATATATATATATATATATATATATATATATATATATATATATATATATATATATATTAGGGCGGTCACTCGATTACAAATGTTGATCTGTTAATTTATGGTCAGTAGCTGATTAATCAGTAGATTAAATCGGTAGATTAATCTGTGCACATTTTTAATAAAGGTACAATCGTACAGCGGCTATCCTGCACAGTAATATTTAAATCAATAAAATCTAAAAACAAATTAAAATATGCCCAATGGGAACTTGGTCTGTTTATTTATTTTTTGGTTTGGTTTTTAAGTCACGATGCAAAAATGAAAAAAAGTGAAAATGAAAATTCTTGTGTGTGAGTCAGTGCTGAAAAATAACGAGAGTGCGAGGATCTTTATACTATATATATATATATATATATATATATATATATATATATATATATATATATATATATATATAAAAAAATTTAATTACATGAGTTGGAAATGTGTTTACTTAAAATGATACGTTTGCTTAGACTGCAATTATTTTGCATTACTAATAAACGCATGCGAATGTCCGTGTGTATGAATGTCAGTGGAAAGACTGTCGATCAGTGTTATTAAATCCTACTCTACAGAAACTCGGGCTAGAGCTGCATCCATCCAGACTAATCTAAGATACAGCCAGGTCCCCATCGCTGAGGACTGCATGTCAAGATGCAGTGATTTCATACAGCCATACAATGTGTGACATGTGCAAAATGTGCACCACGAAACAAATCTCTACAGGCTGGAAGATCAGGGACTGGAAAACCAGCCGGAGAAAAAGACGTTAGTGAGGGAGAAGCCGGCCCTTATTCTCAGCATCACACCAACATGAAGACCAGATCTGCATTTTGCAGAGGAGCTGCAATACACTGTGTGTGTGTACGTGTGTGTAGATACACACACGCACACACATGCACGCAGACAGCACTTCTCCGATTAAATGGCTGAGTGCTAAAACTTGCTAATACAGTACCATCCAGTATTATTTCAAATAGTCCAATAGCATTTAGCATACTGTCCAGACATTCTTGAAGTATTGCCTATATACAGTCTATGAGAAATGATCAAGCGGGGGCTTCACCTCAGACGAGCCTTCATTGCTATGTAATAACAGATTCTGTACCTGGCTTAAGGAAAATCTTTCTAAAACGACTTCTTGTTTTGCAAGACGAGGCAGTAAGAAAAAAACAAACATGCAGTTCAATCACAGTTCTGAGAGGAAGACATTATTTTATTATTAATAACAATAATAATAATAATAATAATAATAATAACAACAACAAGGAAAACAACAAGACGAGGCAGTAAGAAAAAAACAAACATGCAGTTCAATCTGTTTCACAGATCTCTTTCAAGTGGGTTGTATAATAACTGCAGAAAAGGAATCAATTTTCAACATGATGATGCTATAATTTTTTTCTGCTTTAATAACATTATATTTAAATCATGGAATATCTATTATTAGACCATGATGTGTCGTGAAACAAGCTAAATTATGAGCAATGCACAAACACGGAAGCAAAAAACACTCTGAGGTTTATAACCAAATCAACAGTTGTATAATAACTGCAGAGAAAAGGAATCAATATATATATGATATATATATATATATATATATATATATATATTATATTTATATCATGGAATATCTATTATTAGACCATATATATATATAAATATCGATCCCCCGTGTACATGCAGCAGTGTTGCATATAAAGTTAGAGCCGTGCTGTGGATGAGCAGATAAGATCCCTCTCCCTCTCCCTCTCCCGTCTCTCAGGCCCAGCCAGCCCTGGCTTTGTGCAGACTGCAGGAATGTGCTTGCTTTTCATTTCTTTCTTTGTGTCTGGCTCTTTGGCCCTCACAGGCAGTGTTTTAAGCCATGCAGGGTCAGGGCAAACAGAGAGCAGCATTCATGGACAGATCAAGTTTATGTGAGAATCTGCTCCTCCCTTGCCCTCAATTTCCATATGAATTGTTAATAAAATCTCAGCCTGAAAGTGCATGATCCCATCAGCAGGGAAGTCATGCAGAGAATCTTTGGTTCCCAAAAAACAACTGCTTCATCTCTTGTGTTTTTCATCCCTGCATTTGCATCCAAGGGAAATGAGCTCGGTCACTCCCCCTGCTCCCCTCCCACCAGCTGAACCCCAGGTCCCAACCCGCCCCCTTACCACCCTTCAGCTGAACCCCAGCTCCGACCCCTCCAACCCTCCAGCAGAACCCCAGCTGCCACATCACCACCACCCCACCACCCACAACCCTCCAGCTGAACCCCAACTCCCACACCACCACCACCCTCCCAGCTCCGACCCCTCCTACCCTCCAGCTGAACCCCAGCTCCCATACCACCACCGCCCCACCACCCTGTCTCCCTCCAGCTGAACCCAGGCTCCCACACCACCACCACCCCACCACCCACCACCCTCCAGCTGAACCCCAGCTCCCACACCACCACCACTAGCACACCTGGCTTCTGCCTGCTTATAAGAGCAGCTTGCAAAACAAAACAAAAAGGCAAGCACAGACAATGGGAACTCCTGACAGACTGCACTGCTGCACCCCCTCAGCCAGCAATCTGCTGTCGAGAGCGATTTCAGCTAGTAAAGATTACAAATTGAAAAATAATGAATTGCTAGCCTGCTGCTCCTGTACATACGACATCAGGGAAGCTTTGCTTTATTTTTTCCCTCCCCTCATATAGACAGCATCAGCATATTCTACGTATATGAAACAAAACAACAACGGCAGCAGCAGAAATAAAGACAGGCAAAACATGAAGCAAAGAGATAGCAGATCTCCTACCCTCACGAACTTGGTTCCCCTCTTATACAAGCACCGGGATAGGACAGAGTGCGCTCCAGGAGTCCCGGGGTAGGAGGGGCTGAGCTCTAGGAGTACCGGGATAGGAGGGGCTGAGCTCCAGGAAACCCGGGATAGGAGGGGCTGAGCTCCAGGAGTCCCGGGATAGGAGGGGCTGAACTCCAGGAAACCCGGGATAGGAAGGGCTGAGCTCCAGGAGTCCCGGGATAGGAGGGGCTGAGCTCCAGGAGTCCCGGGATAGGAGGGGCTGAGCTCCAGGAGCCCCAGGATAGGAGAGACTGAGCTCCAGGACTCAAGTGGGCGACTCCTGACCTTGCCGCACTCTTACTGGGCCTCCTGTTTTTCCAGGCTTTAGCTCCTTGTAAACTGTTTTAATATCAAACAATTTTCAGAGGGATGGGCTATAAATGAAAACATGAAACTCCAGCTTGCCCTTTGAGGTGGGTATGAAGAGAAGCAGGCGTTCAAAAGGCGTGCTGTGCAGTGCTATTGAAGGCGTGCTGTGCAGTGCTATTGAAGGAGTGCTATGCAGTGCTATTGAAGGAGTGCTGTACAGTGCTATTGAAGTAGTGCTGTACAGTGCTATTGAAGTAGTGCTGTGCAGTGCTATTGAAGGAGTGCTATGCAGTGCTATTGAAGGAGTGCTATGCAGTGCTATTGAAGGAGTGCTATGCAGTGCTATTGAAGGAGTGCTGTGCAGTGCTATTGAAGGAGTGCTGTGCAGTGCTATTGAAGGAGTGCTGTGCAGTGCTATTGAAGGAGTGCTATGCAGTGCTATTGAAGGAGTGCTATGCAGTGCTATTGAAGTAGTGCTATGCAGTGCTATTGAAGTAGTGCTATGCAGTGCTATTGAAGGAGTGCTGTGCAGTGCTATTGAAGGAGTGCTGTGCAGTGCAGTGCTATTGAAGGAGTGCTGTGCAGTGCTATTGAAGGAGTGCTGTGCTGCTGCAGTGCTATTGAAGGAGTGCTGTGCAGTGCTATTGAAGGAGTGCTGTACAGTGCTATTGAAGTAGTGCTGTGCAGTGCTATTGAAGGAGTGCTGTGCAGTGCTATTGAAGGAGTGCTGTGCAGTGCTATTGAAGGAGTGCTGTGCAGTGCTATTGAAGGAGTGCTGTGCAGTGCTATTGAAGGAGTGCTGTGCAGTGCTATTGAAGGAGTGCTGTGCAGTGCTATTGAAGGAGTGCTATGCAGTGCTATTGAAGGAGTGCTGTGCAGTGCTAGTGAAGGAGTGCTGTGCAGTGCTAGTGAAGGAGTGCTGTGCAGTGCTATTGAAGGAGTGCTGTGCAGTGCTATTGAAGGAGTGCTGTACAGTGCTATTGAAGGAGTGCTGTGCAGTGCTATTGAAGGAGTGCTGTGCAGTGCTATTGAAGGAGTGCTGTGCAGTGCTATTGAAGGAGTGCTGTGCAGTGCTATTGAAGGAGTGCTGTACAGTGCTAGTGAAGGAGTGCTATGCAGTGCTATTGAAGGAGTGCTGTACAGTGCTAGTGAAGGAGTGCTGTACAGTGCTATTGAAGTAGTGCTGTACAGTGCTAGTGAAGGAGTAGGAAAGCTGGGCGAGAAGATCCTTGTTTTTCTGTATTAATTCTGAAATGCTCCTTTCACAGCAAGGAATCGGTTTACATTGTTCTATCCTGTGCTCATAATTTACTGAATACTAGAATGAATATTGCTTTAGTGCTAGTATTTAGATCGCTGTATTGAATATTGTGATTATGTGACTAAACACTGCCTATTATTATTATTATTATCATGATAATGACAGAATGCATTAAAAAAAAAAGTCTTAAATAAGCATAATGTTAAGTGATAAATAATAAAACACACACTTCTTTATACACAATAGGTTGACACACTTATTTCAGGGCAGAAATAATTCCTTAACCACTATTATTAAAAACCAAAGCCATTTTAGGGATGCTGGAAACCTCTCCACTGAATACGCAGGAGGACCAGGTGTGGCATTTGTAAAGGATTTCTAGTTGTTAACTTTTGGTGATTTACCTGCAGCTTGAAATACACAAATCAATAATAAGAGTAAAGGAAGTAGTTCATGTGAGGAGGGTGCTGGGTGATCTAATGAACACAATCCTCTGGGTGATAGCCATGTATGACGCGCCTCCAGACTGCCATCACATGTGCACAGCTAATCAATACGGTAATCCCAGCTGTCACACAGCGGTGTAATACAACAGAGACAACCATCTGCACACAGCATTGGAAAAGACAAGAGTGACAACTGCACTGCAGCACCCGATCGTGCTGGGATACACTGTCCTCAATCAAAACCCTTAGCAACTGCCCGACAGCGCAGCGCGCTAGCCCTGACTAACCCGAGAATGGCATCAGGTCTGCTGAACTCACATTCTTCACAAGCCCCGCTGTGAGAAATGCACCTTCTTTAACCCTTTCAGTCCTCAACTATCTCTGTCGAGCTGAAGAATGCAAAATTAAAGTTATATAATTCAAAAAGGAACTCCTTTATTGAGCATACAAGAGAACAGGACAAAACAGCACTAAGATACTGAAAGTGTGAGCCCATACACTGTATCCTGCACCCCAGATTACTTCACAATGCTGAAATATTGAAAGTGTGCGCCCATACACTGTATCCTGCACCCCAGATTACTTCACAATGCTGAAATATTGAAAGTGTGCGCCCATACACTGTATCCTGCACCCCAGATTACTTCACAATGCTGAAATATTGAAAGTGTGCGCCCATACACTGTATCCTGCACCCCAGATTACTTCACAATGCTGAAATATTGAAAGTGTGCGCCCATACACTGTATCCTGCACCCCAGATTACTTCACAATGCTGAAATATTGAAAGTGTGCGCCCATACACTGTATCCTGCACCCCAGATTACTTCACAATGCTGAAATATTGAAAGTGTGCGCCCATACACTGTATCCTGCACCCCAGATTACTTCACAATGCTGAAATATTGAAAGTGTGCGCCCATACACTGTATCCTGCACCCCAGATTACTTCACAATGCTGAAATATTGAAAGTGTGCGCCCATACACTGTATCCTGCACCCCAGATTACTTCACAATGCTGAAATATTGAAAGTGTGCGCCCATACACTGTATCCTGCACCCCAGATTACTTCACAATGCTGAAATATTGAAAGTGTGCGCCCATACACTGTATCCTGCACCCCAGATTACTTCACAATGCTGAAATATTGAAAGTGTGCGCCCATACACTGTATCCTGCACCCCAGATTACTTCACAATGCTGAAATATTGAAAGTGTGCGCCCATACACTGTATCCTGCACCCCAGATTACTTCACAATGCTGAAATATTGAAAGTGTGCGCCCATACACTGTATCCTGCACCCCAGATTACTTCACAATGCTGAAATATTGAAAGTGTGCGCCCATACACTGTATCCTGCACCCCAGATTACTTCACAATGCTGAAATATTGAAAGTGTGCGCCCATACACTGTATCCTGCACCCCAGATTACTTCACAATGCTGAAATATTGAAAGTGTGCGCCCATACACTGTATCCTGCACCCCAGATTACTTCACAATGCTGAAATATTGAAAGTGTGCGCCCATACACTGTATCCTGCACCCCAGATTACTTCACAATGCTGAAATATTGAAAGTGTGCGCCCATACACTGTATCCTGCACCCCAGATTACTTCACAATGCTGAAATATTGAAAGTGTGCGCCCATACACTGTATCCTGCACCCCAGATTACTTCACAATGCTGAAATATTGAAAGTGTGCGCCCATACACTGTATCCTGCACCCCAGATTACTTCACAATGCTGAAATATTGAAAGTGTGCGCCCATACACTGTATCCTGCACCCCAGATTACTTCACAATGCTGAAATATTGAAAGTGTGCGCCCATACACTGTATCCTGCACCCCAGATTACTTCACAATGCTGAAATATTGAAAGTGTGCGCCCATACACTGTATCCTGCACCCCAGATTACTTCACAATGCTGAAATATTGAAAGTGTGCGCCCATACACTGTATCCTGCACCCCAGATTACTTCACAATGCTGAAATATTGAAAGTGTGCGCCCATACACTGTATCCTGCACCCCAGATTACTTCACAATGCTGAAATATTGAAAGTGTGCGCCCATACACTGTATCCTGCACCCCAGATTACTTCACAATGCTGAAATATTGAAAGTGTGCGCCCATACACTGTATCCTGCACCCCAGATTACTTCACAATGCTGAAATATTGAAAGTGTGCGCCCATACACTGTATCCTGCACCCCAGATTACTTCACAATGCTGAAATATTGAAAGTGTGCGCCCATACACTGTATCCTGCACCCCAGATTACTTCACAATGCTGAAATATTGAAAGTGTGCGCCCATACACTGTATCCTGCACCCCAGATTACTTCACAATGCTGAAATATTGAAAGTGTGCGCCCATACACTGTATCCTGCACCCCAGATTACTTCACAATGCTGAAATATTGAAAGTGTGCGCCCATACACTGTATCCTGCACCCCAGATTACTTCACAATGCTGAAATATTGAAAGTGTGCGCCCATACACTGTATCCTGCACCCCAGATTACTTCACAATGCTGAAATATTGAAAGTGTGCGCCCATACACTGTATCCTGCACTTACTTCACAATGCTGAAATATTGAAAGTGTGACGCCCATACACAATGTGAAATATTGAAAGTCCTGTATCCTGCACCCCAGATTTGAATTCACAATGCACAATGCTGAAATATTGAAAGTGTGCGCCCATACACTGTATCCTGCACCCCAGATTAATTCACAATGCTGAAATATTGAAAGTGTGCGCCCATACACTGTATCCTGCACCCCAGATTACTTCACAATGCTGAAATATTGAAGTGTGCGCCCATACACTGTATCCTGCACCCCAGATTACTTCACAATGCTGAAATATTGAAAGTGTGCGCCCATACACTGTATCCTGCACCCCAGATTACTTCACAATGCTGAAATATTGAAAGTGTGCGCCCATACACTGTATCCTGCACCCCAGATTACTTCACAATGCTGAAATATTGAAAGTGTGCGCCCATACACTGTATCCTGCGCCCCAGATTACTTCACAATGCTGAAATCAATGTAATTTAAAGAGTAAAATGAAAACGTGACGCAGAAACGTTGACTCATCTGTCGCATTGTTTTTGGAGTGTCCTAGATTTAAAAAGCCTTGCTTTCTCATTACTGCAGTGGACGGACGATAGTGCCCATTGTGTCCCAAGTTGCATGGCTGTTCTTTATGTTTCCTATTTAATCAGAACCTCGTCCAGTGTGCTACCCGTACGCACACAGCTTTCTTATTTCATTCACTCAAACCCGTCCATTTAACTCTGTTACACTATTGTGCTTTACAAGGTACATAGAAAAGGTAAGTGGAATTATACCATCCACACCTTTACTATATACTTTACAATATTTAATATATACGTTAACGCTTTTTTTTCTAAAAGGGAAAATATATTTTTAGCAATTTTTATTAATATATTATTAGTAATATTTTTATATACTATATATCTATATATATATTTATATATATAAATATATATATATATATATATAATAAATATATATATATATATATATATATATATTTTTATATGTTATATATCTGGGTATGATTTTTTTTGTTATATAACATATAGAATTTTTTTGTTTTATCTTTCACAAATTTTGTTTTATTAGATACACATTAATAAAACAACTCAAGTAGATGTATATTAATAACAGTACACATCATGATTTAACTACAAACAGATTTTTTAACGTTTGTTTTTTTTTGTTTGTTTTTTTTTTTTTTACATTTTGACATAAACAAACCTTGCACAGAAAAATAATTCAGTTTCCTTAATTTCTCATTATGGCAGTAAGAGAAACATACATTCCCCCAGTCTTTAACGAACTGCCTTCCAGTAAATACTGCCCACGCCGTCTATAAAAATACAATAAGATCAAATAAAAACAGATATATTTCCACCGCCCTGCTATCGTGGGGCTGTCATCATAATTGCACACACAGCAATCTACCCATTAAACAGTAGGGTTTGTATTGCAATCCCATTGCACTGAAGCAGGGCTCCAGTCTACAACAAGCTCTGGGTTTCTCACTATTTAAACATTCAGCCAAGCAGATTCATTCATTCAAATCCATTCAAAAACCAAAACTGCATTTACTCCTGTGCAAAGTGTGCACCACTTGAAATGAAACAAACCCTTTGCATACTAATACCAAATACAAGCAAACAAGACATATTTCCCCAAAAAGGAAAATAAATAAACAGCTAATGATCACGACGGTATCATCCCAAATGACTCGCTCCAAATTACACAAATTAAACAAATTACACAAATTAAACAAATTACACAAATTATACAAATTACACAAATTACACAAATTAAACAAATTACACAAATTAAACAAATTAAACAAATTACACAAATTAAACAAATTACACAAATTAAACAAATTACACAAATTAAACAAATTACACAAATTAAACAAATTACACAAATTAAACAAATTAAACAAATTACACAAATTACACAAATTATACAAATTAAACAAATTACACAAATTAAACAAATTAAACAAATTAAACAAATTAAACAAATTAAACAAATTATACAAATTACACAAATTATACAAATTATACAAATTAAACAAATTAAACAAATTAAACAAATTAAACAAATTAAACAAATTAAACAAATTAAACAAATTAAACAAATTAAACAAATTAAACAAATTAAACAAATTAAACAAATTAAACAAATTAAACAAATTAAACAAATTAAACAAATTAAACAAATTACACAAATTAAACAAATTAAACAAATTAAACAAATTAAACAAATTATACAAATTATACAAATTATACAAATTAAACAAATTATACAAATTACACAAATTACACAAATTATACAAATTATACAAATTAAACAAATTAAACAAATTATACAAATTAAACAAATTAAACAAATTAAACAAATTATACAAATTACACAAATTACAAATTATACAAATTAAACAAATTAAACAAATTATACAAATTACACAAATTATACAAATTATACAAATTAAACAAATTATACAAATTATACAAATTAAACAAATTATACAAATTACACAAATTACACAAATTACACAAATTATACAAATTAAACAAATTAAACAAATTACACAAATTAAACAAATTAAACAAATTATTAAAATTAAACAAATTAAACAAATTAAACAAATTAAACAAATTACACAAATTATACAAATTAAACAAATTAAACAAATTAAACAAATTACACAAATTATACAAATTACACAAATTATACAAATTAAACAAATTATACAAATTAAACAAATTACACAAATTACACAAATTATCTGCGCAAGTGCTAGTCAAAATCTTCTGCTTCCCTTCAGACCGTGTCCATGGTAACGGCTGAGCCTTGACAACTACCATTGCAAATATTTATTTAAAAGTATTTTTTGCATAAACCTCCAAATTTAAAAAATGTCATTCTATGTTTGCTTTATAATGATGTTTCGTTTTATATGGTGCATTTTGTTATATTTTGAATTATGTTGCATTTTGTTATATACGGTGCATTTCATTATATTTCGTTTTATATGTTGCATTTTGTTTTATATGTTGCATTTCTTTATATTTTGTTTTATATGTTGCATTTTGTTATATATGGTGCATTTCGTTATATTTTGTTTTATTTCGTATTTGTTTAAACACACAGGGCTCTATATATTGTCATCCATTAAATATTGCATAGTGCCTCTCTAATATTATTCAAGATGACAAGCAGATCGAAAAGCCTACAGGCCCCATTTCATTAGCTGGTTTTTGTATTTCTTTTTTGGTGTATAATCCTTTAGCACTCAATAGCAAATTGAATCGGTCCCCCGGCTGCCCCTCCAGACTGGTCAATAGGAAACCAGACATCTAATTACTTCACACCCAGCAGCTGCACTGCACACACAGCAGCAGCAGCAATATCAAGCTTCCTGTTCCCTCTTTATTGCTTTTAAACCTGTCTCGGAAGAGCCCTTTAACCCTGCACTCACTCACTCGCTCACAGCAAGGCTGTGTTGTGTGTGCGCTGCTACGGTTTAGATACTCAGTGCATCACACACAGGCAAGGTGCCGTTTCTGCTCGATTCCTCTCTCGTACCATCTCTTTAAATCTGTTCTGCTTTGCACTGGGTGTAGGGTCTAAATGTCTCTAGTATATGCATTACTGTCATCATCCCCTCCACCCGGGCTTCTATAAATACACAGCTAGTGTAGAGAAGGCTTTCACAACATTGCAACACCACATGTGTGCATTGAAACACCGAAGACTGAAACAGTGTCTGGGTGAAACGTGACAACACAGAATGTGATCACATGTGTGCATTGAAACACTGAAACAGTGTCTGGGTGAAACGTGAAGACTGAAACAGTGTCTGGGTGAAATGTGACAACACAGAATGTGATCACATGTGTGCATTGAAACACGAAGACTGAAACAGTGTCTGGGTGAAACGTGACAACACAGAATGTGATCACATGTGTGCATTGAAACACGAAGACTGAAACAGTGTCTGGGTGAAACGTGACAACACAGAATGTGATCACATGTGTGCATTGAAACACGAAGACTGAAACAGTGTCTGGGTGAAACGTGACAACACAGAATGTGATCACATGTGTGCATTGAAACACTGAAGACTGAAACAGTGTCTGGGTGAAATGTGACAACACAGAATGTGATCACATGTGTGCATTGAAACACCGAAGACTGAAACAGTGTCTGGGTGAAACGTGACAACACAGAATGTGATCACATGTGTGCATTGAAACACGAAGACTGAAACAGTGTCTGGGTGAAATGTGACAACACAGAATGTGATCACATGTGTGCATTGTGTGCAAATGTGACAACACAGAATGTGATCACATGAAACACGAAGACTGAAACAGTGTCTGGGTGAAACGTGACAACACAGAATGTGATCACATGTGTGCATTGAAACACGAAGACTGAAACAGTGTCTGGGTGAAACGTGACAACACAGAATGTTATCCAAAGCACCGCAGTTCAAAACTAGAAGAAAAAAAACACATACAAAATCTTTATGGAAACCATATTTAAGCATAGTGAATGTATGTACCACGTTTCTTATATACCATTCTGAATTTGGAGAGGCATTATGAGAAATAAATAAGAATGCAGTTTCTATGGGCAGACAAGACACATGGGAGCAGTTTTAGAAGAGGAGTTTGAAAAGAGAGGATCCAGACCCCCATCATGTCTGAACGAGGTATATCCTGTACACTGCCATACACTGCCACCATATTCCCTCTGCTAACCCACTGCACATCAAGACCGCTGCAGCATGTTTAAACAAACATGTCAATGCATCTGATCACTGCTTCCAATTACAGAAAAATAAAGAACAAAAAATATAGCGTTCCAGAATTATTAATGCTCCTACACTTCCCATGTTACAGTCAGTTCTGCATGGACCAGGCCAGTAATGACTCAGTTCTGTATAGACCAGGCCAGTAATGATTCAGCTCTGTATGGACCAGGCCAGTAATGATTCAGCTTTGTATGGACCAGGCCAGTAATGATTCAGCTCTGCATTGACCAGGCCAGTAATGATTCAGCTCTGTATGGACCAGGCCAGTAATGATTCAGCTCTGTATGGACCAGGCAGGTAATGATTCAGCTCTGCATTGACCAGGCCAGTAATGATTCAGCTCTGTATGGACCAGGCCAGTAATGATTCAGCTCTGCATTGACCAGGCAGTAATGATTCAGTTCTGTATGGACCAGACCAGTAATGATTCAGCTCCGCATTGACCAGGCCAGTAATGATTCAGCTCTGCATGGACCAGGCCAGTAATGATTCAGCTCTACATGGACCAGGTCAGTAATGATCACATGAGCTCCTCAGTGCTTCTAGGGTGCTGTCCTTTAAGTACATATCATTCTTTTACTTATCCCGACTCTTAAAGGTCAAAAAAGCCTTAAGGTCATTGCAACATTGAAAACATGTACTCTATAGCTTCTGGAATAATGTAGTAATCCCCAGCATATTTTCGTGCATGAAGAGTTGATGTCAATATACACGTGTCTTTACCATATTACATTATAATATAAAGTGGCTTCTACATTTCTCTCTGTGATCTTCAAGGACAGTTCTATGGCTTACAACCAACCATAAAAAGAATCCATCATCACAGCATGTCTTATAAAACAATATTATTATGAGAAGCAGACCTCAGTAAAGGGAATGCGGCTGGAAGATTAAATATGGAGCTTATTTACTACACGCCAGGGTTTATAATAAGAAACAGTGGAACCCTTCTCACGGCCAGAATAGAGCGCTGAAAGTCAGTTTACACACACAGTTTCAACCTAAAACAAAATGCACTCAGCGTTTCTATACCTTTAGATCTTATTGAAAGAAATGCTTCAGTATCTATGCATTTAAAAATCGGGTGAAGACCTAAGAACAAAAACCCAGTAATAGCTTTTCAAGACCAATGCAAGGCTACATGTTAATGTCTGTTTCAGTACCACAGACTGTCCACTCTCACCATGTCTTTTCTAATAAATTCAATTACATTTTTCATTCCAGCTGTCATCATCGAAAGAGAACTTAATACATGAGAGTAAGGAAACGCAAGATTTCATTTTCCAGAACATCACACACAAAAGCATACTACATGCACTTCAATATGTGATTATTATTTTAAATGAGACAATGGGATAATAGTTTCGTTTAAGGCAAATATATTATATTAAGGCAAATTCCGTATAATTACATATTATCATAATATTTCGTTTAAGGCAATATCACAATATATATATATATATATATATATATATATATATATATATATATATATATATATATATATATATATATATATATATATATATATATATATATATATATATATATATATATATATATATAGTCTACAGACAACAGTTTTTCAAGTATTTAGCATTTTCAAGCTATCAGATCTTTTTAAATTTGTATTTAGAGTAGATACCATGTTTTTATTCTGGTATGAAATTCTGTAGCACCCCCCAAATTGCTTCCAATTTTCCCAGTTTCTGAACAGGGCTCTATAATGTATTTGTGTTGTTAACTCCTCTTAATGTCTGCAGCACACACTGCAGCTCCCTTTGTTCACCAGCGACTACATTATCACTCATTTAACAGCTTTAGTGTTGCTTGGTTCCCCTCTGCATTTTCCAGACAGCAAAAAGCCCTTCAATTGAAAACAGCACACGGTCTTCAGAAACACGCACACAGAAACCAACCCGACACAAAGAAACACGTCTCATATTTAACTCTGCTCCTTATACTGTACGCATGCAAAATAATACAAACCAAGTAGGCTAAATCATCTTCCAATTATTAGTATTATTAGTATTTTTCAAGATAACAGTAATGGATTGAAGCAATTAGTTGTTATTCACTTCCAGCTATTAGATATTTTTTATATAAATCAACATTTTAAGAAATTAAATTGTAATCATACAGTATGTAACCCAAACAGACACGGGATGATAATTGTATTGTTAGAGAAAATATCCTTCCCCTCTCTCTCTCTCTCTCTCTCTATATATATATATATATATATATATATATATATATATATATATATATATATATATATATATATATATATATATATATATATATAATTTAATAACAATGTTTACTGTTAACTTTTAATCTTAATAAATTTACATCTGGAATTTTAGGTTTTAACAAAAGATAAGGAAATATAAGCTTGATTTTATTTGCATTTTTTTACAGCACAAACAGATATAAAGGAGGGTGTCTTGGCTTCCGGACAGTGTTCATGTAATAAGCCTGTGATTGAATGAGTCTGTGCATGAGCCCTGATTCCTCCCAATTAAACACACTGCTGTAGCGTGAGGGGGAGAGTTAACCCCACTGCGAACGATTGGGGGCTGGCCTTTTGTCTCTTGCTAAAATATTTGTCTTTGCCCATTGTGTCTGCAATCCCTGCGAAAGCCCCGAAGTCGTCTCTCTGTAAAAACATTTAATAAAGATCACTTCCGATCTCGCTCCCCAACCCTCCCCAACCCAGCACGCCGGTCAAAAGAGGTCAAGGCAGTTAAAAGGGCCCCACAGGGCAGAAGCAATGTCCCGGGGCTCAAAAACAAGGGCCCCCCACTGGCAGGTAATGGGAGGAAGTGATCTCCTCCTGATTAGTGACTGCAACCAGACTAGCAACACATGCACTTCAAACTTCAAACAACAGAGGAGCCCCCTCTCTCACACAAGGACCTGCTTTACACAACTACTAATAAGAAAGAACACTGTCTGTCAACCTGCCTGCAATTACTGTACGCGGGAAAACCCAACCCATCACCTCCACCTCTTACACAGTCCCTCTGTGAGACAGTAAGGGGCTTGGGCATGGCTGTGTGTAATTCTACCACGTTTAGTTTGCTTTCCTTTCTAATGCATGCATGGTTTTTATATGCAGTTTTGGCAAGGGGGCGCTGCTCCTACCACATGAGGTTCAAATGAACAATTTAAACCATGAAAACTAAAATAAACAAGATGCTATAAAAAGGTGTTATTAAAGAAATACTTGTTTCATGACAAAAAAAAAACATCCAAGTAATCTGTTACTTTATCTGAAATAATAGTGACCATGTACCAGAAATATCCATCTCCCTGCAGATGCACAACCTGCAATATTCCAGGTGATACTGTAGAGCTGGGAATGAGCTGTTTAAAAACAGAAAAACTGTTCTGAAAATGGAAAACAGTAGCAGAATGAAGCACTGATGTGGACCCGAATGTATTTAAAACAAAAAGCTCTATCCCAAAGCGATGTGGACAATAATTAGACTTCCTAGGTATGGCTGGATCTTTCTAAAATGCTTTTGGTAGTGAAATTTTGTCACTACAAGATTTAAAACAGCCAGACTTTGGTTGAAATGTGAAAGAAAAAAAAAACAGCCTCTGTTTGTCTCTGCTGGCACAGTGTAAACGTTGTAGCCACGCTGTCTTGCTACGCACATGCACCTTGCTTTCATTACATGGAGAAGAAACGCAGTGCAATAAATGTGCCTTCGACCTCAGAATCTCCCCACCAAAGACTAACGTAACTTTCAATTGCATAAATGCATTTTGGATTTTAAATAAAGAATTCATAATTGAACCACAAAAACTGCTCAAATTCTGCTGTCATTTGTCCTACAGAAACAGACACGAACATGCATGTAAAGTTTATAAGCACATCACTTACCATATAGTAGCAATTATTCATCATGTTGGGCTTGCATTCTGATCTCAAGTGAAAATCCAAGTGATGCACCTACAAATAACAACACATGTTTTACATGAACTCTATCGGGTATGCAAATAAATAAATAATAAACTTTTATAATACTTTAATAGATATATTAGAAGTAAACAAATTGTAAGACACACTGTATAAATGAGCTAAATCTTTTCTGAAGACTATCATTATACAGACCCTTGAAATCTAAATTGCATCTAAACTAATTCAGCCCACTAATCAGTGTTTGTCCAAATGGTTTAGTTGACAGTTACATTTGAAATGCCCTACGGTGTTTAACATGGCTGTTTTAATTGCAGTTTTGCAGTTCAAGTTTTCCATAAGTAGCAAATCTTTTAATCTGCATTTTTAAATCAGGAAGAAGAACATAAGAATATAAAACAGACAGCAAAAATTCAAATGCGACATATTGAAATCTAACATGATATACTGTGCTACTATTATGGCTTCTAGGAGACTTTTGCGATATAATTGTGGAGTTTCTTTGATCACCTGATGTTTAATAAAAGTTCTAAATTATGTTCATGTAGTTTTTTTTTTTTTTTTTAATGCTTGCTCCTTCTCTTCCCTCGTTCTCCTGCGGTGGAAGCAGATACCATATCTCCTCAGGAGGCCTGTTCAGTCTTTCACTGCTTTCTGACGTCTTCTCAGAACCCTCTTATTCAGCCTTCACTTGTAAACTCCTGTTTAGAAATCTTTTTG